>NW_003852458.1:867401-869111 GCF_000181295.1 Otolemur garnettii
ACAAACACAATTCTGACTAGAGTAGGGTGGGGAAATAATAAGTTACCTGAAATGGTACAGCCGTCTCCTCACACCCACCATTTTGCTTTTGAAGGTTACAGTTAACTATAGTCAACATTCTTCGTAGCATGATGGAATCTCCCGCTCTTCCACCCTGTCCCACGTGAGACGTGAACCATCCAGTTATCAGGCCAACTGTTGCAGTATCACAGTGCTTTTGTTCAAGTCACTCTTATTTTACTTAATAATGACCCCAAAGTACAAAAGTAGTGATGCTGGTATATTGTCATTATTGTTCTATTTTATTTTTGTTGCTATTAATCTCTTACTTTGCCAAATTTTTAAATTGGACTGTATCGTAGGTATATGTGTGTAGAAAGAACATAGTATGTTCCGAGTTAGGAACTATCCGAGGTCTCAGTATCCAGTGGGGGTCTTGGAAGGCATCCCTGTGGATACAGGGGCTGCTGCACATGAAAAGCACCTGAGGGTCTGTTTCAGGGCTGGCTGCTGAAAGAGAAGCTACGGGGCTGAGGGATGGACAAGGGGAAGAAAACTGAAGGGATGGTGACAGCCCTGAGGAGGGAAGGAGGATACGCTGAGCCCCTGGGGCTGAGCAACGATGGTGAGGGACAGGCCTGGCCCGAGGTAAGGCGGGTCTTGCTGTCTCCAGGGGCTTCCTTACCTATCTCTCACACTGATCCACATGTTCTCATAAAAGTCAACAGCTGACTGTCACGCCTAAACCTGTCTACCTTTCAAGGCCATTCTTTATCTAGTCCACCATACCCACCCCTTTTATTGACTTTCAATAGCAACTTTCAACTCCAAGCTGACCGACCTCCACACTGTGCCATACACACACTGTCTCCTCCCTGCCCCCATTCCCACAAAACGCCAACGTCTATCACTCAATGTACAACTAAGTTAGAAAGCATCTTTTGTGGTCCTCTGTGTCATGTGTGCCAGTTTAGCATCTATATTATACGTTTCCTAGGTGTCAGTATATGATAGAAAATTTAAAAATCTGTAAATTAAATGACTTGGCGACCAATCATCCACATGGGCAATTTATGTAATTTTAATTATTGCCTAAGTAAGTTTATTCTACTCTACTATTTCTCCACATTTTGGAATTTTAAAAGAAAAAATAATAATAGGAAAATACTGGAAAGAATCACAAAGAAGGGATTCTGAATCTACATTTCAATTTAAGGACTTTAATTTATGTGAAAAAGGCATTCTGGAAAGCAATTACAGCTTGAGCAACCTTAATTCAATGCTCCAAAATCTGAAGCTTTTTGAGTGCCAACATGATACCATTCATGTGACCTTGTGACAGGTTGCAGTCAAGCACAAAAGTATGAAAAATATTGTATAAAATCACCTTCAGGCTATATGTGTAAGGTACATATGAAATATAAATGAATTTCCTTTACACTTGAGTCCTATCCTCAAAATATCTTATTATGCATATGCAAATATTCCAAATTCCAAAATAATCCAAAGTCTGAAACACTTTTGGTTCCAACCATTTCAGATAAGGGATACACAACTGTAATAGCCATTAATGGGAAATGAAAAAAAGAGAGAGAAAGAACACATTTATGATTATGCTAAAGAATTCATAATCTCATAGTTTACTGTTTTAGAAAAGCATTAGGTTCTAAAACAATTTTTTTTTGAGACAGAGTCTCAAGCTATCACCCT
>NW_003852458.1:869743-874358 GCF_000181295.1 Otolemur garnettii
AAAAGCATCTGCCACCATTCTTGAAGAAAACATCAAGGATTAGAGGCACTGTGTAATGGTAAGATGATGGTAACTCCTATGTCCTCCTTCAATTTCAAGAATCCTAATAAACTGTTCTAAGAAAGGACAGGAACTAAGAAAAAAATGGTGAGTATTTACAAAGAAAGAATTAATATTCCCTATTCTTTTTCATGAGCCAGTAAAATAAAAATGCATTTTCTGTGGCATAGACTTTATTTCTTCCTAACAGTTTAAAGCCTACATAGGAAAATTTACTTAACATGGAAAGCAAGTAACCTGGCAGAGAGCTGGGGAGAAACCACATCTGGACTGTTGAATGCATTATTAAAGAATAAGACATCTAGTCCAAGAATAACAGCTTCTTTAAAGTCATATAGTACTTTAAATGAAGTCATACTGGCATATGTTTTACCTTAATTTCTTTTATAAACTTGCATGGAGACAAGAACTATGTCTAGGATTTTAATAACCACAAAGTTAGACTATTATTTAGTTTGTTAAAAGACAAGGTCATGGTTCCAAACAGGTTTATTCAATAATGAGTCTGCCGTTTAATAAATAATTTGCCCATATCCAGCATATGTTTTTCTATATCTACACTAAACTAAACTCTGGCTGTAAGCCACAAGCAAAAATGGGGATTAAATACCACTTTAGTTTATTTATACTGGGCAATTTCTAAGCCAGTGGTTTATCTGGAAAAATGGACAGAGTAAGTTGCTGGTCCTCACAGCAGTAGCCAATCTTTTATTCCTTCTCCCACTGTTATACTTTCTTTAATCATTCCCTTCATAAATGCTAGCAGGCTCCAAGATGAGATGTTTACTGAGCAGTAAACACTCCATTCGTTTTTGAGAACTGAATCAACAAAGGCATTATGAACTCTAGATTAACTGTAAAATTTATAAGGTACATTTTGTCTGAGAAATTCAGGGCAGTTTATGGAACAACAATCCCTCTATGACAGTAAGTACCCTAAAGTGCCATTTGCTCAGGGGAGCCTTCTTGGGATGGGCCAAATCCACGGGTAACCACGAGAGTGAGGGAAGGACAATCTTTTTTCATCTTTGCAATTGCAAGTGTCAATCACTGGCAGAGCTGAATTAGAAGGAGCCTCAGAGGTCAGTGGACACTTCCACCCAATTCAAGATTCCTTCTACTCATTGCATCTACCTGAAAACTTGCAGGGAGTGAATAGACCCACATGGATGCCAGGTGAACCACCTCTGTAATTTAACTTGAAGCATTTAGGTCGATAAATCCACTCAGTGACATTTACATATATTCAATGCATGTCAATATATTTTTAATATAAAAGACATATATAAAACTGAAAATATACTTTGCAACTACTAATTCTTTAAATACACAGACATTATTAGATGGCCCATCTGTGTCACCCACTGGGTAGAATAGACTTTTATATATTATATTAATCCAAAAAACAAGCAAACAAATAAACCAAAACCACAACTGCTTGATTTTCCCCTTTTTCTGTTACAACTCTTCTGGACCCTCCTTCTTAAAGGTCTTACTGATAATCTCTGGAGTACTTAAATACCACCCAATGTCTAATCCTTTAGAGACTATTTCGTCAAAATTTACATGAATTTAATACATATAATAATTAAACTAAGATCAGATAGTTAAACATGGCACTTTTTAAAGTTATTGGTGGCATATTTGCTTAAGAACAATACCATCGATGGTGCCCCTAGTGCAGTGGGTAGGGTGCCAGCCACATACACCAAGGCTGGTGGGTTCAAGTCCAGCCCAGGCCTGCCAAACAACAATGACAACTACAACCAAAAAACACCCCAGCGTTGTGGTGGGTGCCTGTATTCCCAGCTACTTGGGAAGCTGAGGCAAGAGAATCACTTAAGCCCAAGAGTCGGAGTTTGCTGTAAACTGTGACGCTATGGCGACGCTTAAGACTCTGTCTCAAAAAATATAATAATAATATCATCATAAAAGTTAATTATTTTATAGTTTTGGTAGGCAGGTAGGCTATCTAAACTTACTCATTAATTTTGAGCAGTCACACCTTTTCATCACCCTAGCTGATCCCAGTCAGACTAAGTAAGATACTACCCAGCCATTAAACCTTTGCTGGCCACAGTCCCCCTTATCACGCCAGCTGTCCCATTTCCAGTCAACAAGTAAATAACCTGGGATAAAAGCAATGTTGCCAATGACATTCTCTTCTTTAGTGCTCATTTACTGAATATCTGCTTGGTGAAAGGCACTAGTTACCATGGAGAGGGATCCAGAAAAGAATAGGACCAGAGACCTTCAGAATCCTCAAGTGCAACAGAGAAAAACAGCCCCATAGCACAATTACAATGCACAGGCGTATGTACCATAAGGTGAACACCAGCAGGGTTTGAGCGAGTGTCACCAGGTTACAGGGCATGGAAGAGGAAGCTGTATGATGATAGTCGGCGTTCAGGGAAGAGAGGGGTGTGCTTGACAACCCAGTAAGCTCCTCAGTCTTACTAGGGATCAATCTCTGTGAGAAGCTTCTCAAGTACAGTCTCCAGGGCTGTGCACAGCTGCAGACCTCTGGAAGCAGAGCCAAACAGCAGCAGACCCTAGTTCTTTCTGAGCGGACAGTCAGGTCAACTCTGTGTCAACAAAAAGATCATATTCACAGCAAGAGGCTCTCAACACAGGCAGCAAAGGCCAGAAGTCAAAAGACAAGAGAGATTATTTGTTTATGCTCTATCACTGGCATCACCTTCAAAATGGTAAATTCAGATGTAACATGGTTTCTCAGATATCATTCTTTTTGCCACAGAAAGAAAGTCAGCTCTTTTTAATAGAGCAAAAGAAAACCTAAATCATAAGATTTGAACAAGATTATTAAAAGACATTATTTACAAACCAACGACTGTGATCAGGGTAGATGAGACAGAGATGACGTAAACCTGGGTTTTCATCACTGAGAAGCACGTGTCTGTGGCACAGGTGACCTTGCTGGAGGGCTGTGGGGTACACAGGACTCTGCTGAACAGGATACAGAGCTGCTCACTTGCAGATTCATCTGTGTAGCAGGGTAAAATGAAACCAGGGCCACAACACCCCAGAGGGGGTGATTAAGGGCTCCTTTAATTAGCTATTTTCTGATCTTAGACTCTCGCAGAACACCACAGCGAGGCAGAGGCCATCTTTAAACAAGAAGTTCTAAGCTCCATCCTGCCTTTGCTTTTACCTCTTAATTGAAGAGGTCTGGTTTATGATATCCTGAAAAGAGAGCAACTCAAGGCAACCCAATTTAAAAAGAAAAGTGATACATGAAGAAAAAAGTGGAAAAGGAAGCTGCGCCAGCCACTGCTGACAACGGCCTTATTTGTGGAGGCCAGTTGACAGCTGGAGAAATTGCCACCACTCCCTGACACTTCTAAATCCTACTCTACCCGCCTGCAATCCATCTAAGTCTGGGTTCCCACAGTGACAACTTTTCAACTTCCCATTTTAAGAAGAAAGCCACCTTCAAGCAATCTCCTCTACTGGCTTTCAAAAAATAACCTGCTGTACTTCACACACAAAGATAATCTTCCTGCAAGCAACACCAGGTCCCACCAGCATTTGCTTCCACTCGGTTTTCCGAGGGCCTTAATGAGTTTATACAGACCGAGCCCACTTTATTTCTAGATTCTTCAGGGGCTTACTGTCACATGAAAGTGAGAATATATGAAAGCATCTTCTAAAATGAGGAAATAAAATAAGAAAGGCTTACACATAAAACTTTCCAACTTATTCCAAGAGCAAAAGATTACCATTATAATGTAACCAGACAAAATATCACAGGAAATGAAAACTATAAACCAGTATGTCTTATAAATGTAGACACAAAAATCCTCAGCAAAATACTGTACTATCAAACTGAATTTAGGAGTGTATACAATGACCAAGTGGGATTCATCCCTGGAGAGCAAGGTTGGTTTAACACCCAAATCAATTACTACAATATGCTGTAACAGTAGAATAAAAGAAAGGAAAACCACAATTACCTCAAAAGCTACAGAAAAAGCTTCTGACAAAATTCAATACCCTTTCATAATAAAAACACTCAGCAAACTAAGAATAGAAAGAACTTTTTACTCTGATAAAAGGGCACCTGTGAAAAATTTAGAGCTAACATCATTCTCAATAGTGAAAGATAATGCTTTACCTCCCAAGATTAGGAAGAAAAATATTTGTTCTAAATAATTCTATAGTATTGTATTGGAGGCTCTTGCCAAGGCAACTAAGAAAACATAATTAAAAGGCACCCAGATTAGAAAAGGGAAAGCAAAACTATCTTTATTTGCAGATAATATAATTATTCAAAAAAAATTTCTTAAGTTATCCATTAGAAATCTATTAGAGCTAATAAACAAGATCATTAAGGTTTCTGGAATGTACAAGATTAATATATAAAAATCAATTGTAGGCTCGGCGCCTATAGCTCAACCGGCTAAGGCGTCAGCCACGTACACCTAAGGTGGTGGGTTCGAATCCCCAGCCCAGGCCCGCCAAACAACAATGACGGCTGCAACCAAAAAAAAATAGCCGGGCGTTGTGCCGGGCGCCTGTGGTCCCAGCTACTTGG
>NW_003852458.1:874840-875828 GCF_000181295.1 Otolemur garnettii
AAAAAGAAAAAATACTTTAAAATATATTTGTGCAAAACACATACTCTGAAAACATGAAACATTATTAAAAGAAATTAAAGAAAACAGATAAATGGAAAGACATATTCACAGGTCAGGAAATGTAAGATGATAATCCTTGCCAATTTGATCTACACAATCAATACAATCCCTATCAAATTTTAGCTCGCTTCTTTACAGAAACTGACAAGCCAATCCAAAAATTTGTGTGGAAATGCAAAACTTCGTTAAAACTATTGTACTTCAAAGGACATCATGAAGAGAGTGAAAAGACAATTCACACAACAGGAAAATCTTTGCAGATCATAAATCAAATAAGGGACTTGTCTCTGGAATACATAACAACTATTATGATTCAACAATAAAAAAAACTCACTTAAAAATAGGAAAAGGTTCTGAATATATACTTCCCCAGAGAAGATATACAAATGGCCAGTAAGAACATGAAAAGGTACCCAATATTATGAGCCATCAGGAAATGCAGTTCAAACCGCAATGAGATAATACTTGATACCCACTAGAATGGCTAGAATAAAAAGACAAATAATAATAAGTGTTGACAAAGATGTAAAGAAATTAGAACCCTGACATTAATATATTGCTGCTGGGAATATAAAATAGTGAAGCCACTTTGTAAAATAGTCTAGGAGTTCTTAAAAGGTTAAAAAGTATTGCTGTATCACCCAGAGATTCCACTCCTAGGTGTATACCCAAGAGAAATCAAAACATATATTCACACAAATATTCATAACATTATTCATAATAGCCAAAAAAGCAGAAACAATCAAAATGCCCATCACAAGGGACTTGAATAGAAATTTCTCTAAGAAGATAGGCACGTGGCCTACAGATACATGAAAAAATGCTCTCCATCCTTAATCATCAGAGAAATGCAAATCAAAACTACTTTGAGGTACCACCTAACCCCAGTAAGATTAGCCCATATCACAAAATCTCAAAACCAGAGATG
>NW_003852458.1:876449-877299 GCF_000181295.1 Otolemur garnettii
GGTTTATCTTACAAGGGTACAAGTGAATCTTTCTAAAAGCAGAGTATGAATGTCTTAACTCAATAACTAAGGGATTGACATGAAGGTTATATTAACCAGTTTAATGAGAGTATTTCAAAATGTATGTGAAAACAGCACACTGTACCCCATGATTGCATTAATGTACATAGTTATGCTATAAGAAATAAAAAAAATATATATTAAAAAAATGCCATCATTGATGAATGAATAAAGTGTGGTATATTCATAACATAAAGTATTATTTGACAATAAAAAAAAAAAACAAAGTATGGATAAATACTAACACAGGGGAAAATCTTGAAAACATTATGCTAAGTAAGAGACATCAGTCACAAAGAACCACATGGTATATGATACCTACTGTACATGATGTTCCGTACAGACAAATCCACAGAGATTGGGAGTAAATTGGTGGTAGCCTAGGGTTGGGCAGGCTAAGAGAGAATGGGGAATGACTACTTACGCATTTCCCTTTGGGGCAATGAAAACGTACTAAAACTAGACACGTGGTGACAGATGCACAATTTGGTGAACATACTCAAAACCACTGAATTGTAGTCCTTAAATGAGCAAACTATATGGTATATGAATTATATCTAAACAAGGTTATTTTTGATAACTCTACTTTACCTTGAGGGAGTTGGGTCATCTTGGCCAAGGCGTGACATAATATTTATTAAAGTGTTAATTCCTATTTAAAATAAAAAACAAATACACAGGTAAATACTGTTAGAAGTATTCTAGAACCATCATACGACATGTAGAAAAAAATTTTTCTCAACTTGACTTTAAAAGATTTAGTATCTGTATTCTAAATGCTTAAAAAAAA
>NW_003852458.1:877464-878224 GCF_000181295.1 Otolemur garnettii
TACCTTTTTTCCGCATGTGCATGTGATGAACTTTTCTGTCTCCGTATTTTGGCTGCCGAATTCCACAGTTAGATAAAGAATTCCTGGCATGGTCGGGATTCATTCCAAAATTTAAATGATGACTTGGATGAGTCATGGCCAGCTAAAATTTCAATGAGTTTAAAATTTAAAACTCAGCATCTTTATATTGTCCCAAAAGAAAAGGAAAGAAAACAAGCTGTCCATTTGCATTTTAAGCCCCAATCTGTCCATCTTATCTCCTCTAGTATCAAATATCCAGAGCTCTGGCCAAAAGCCGTCTTCTGAAAACAAACCTAAAATGTCAGGTCTTTCAGAGGACAGACAGCTGGAAAGAGAGGCGTCATGAGGAAAGAAAAGCTGGAAGGCAGTGTGCAGGTTTGACGGGAAAATTTCAGCACAAGGCGATTTCTTTAGGGATGGCCTCAAATAAATGTAAGAGAAAGGGCTGGCGCATGGCACAGGCAACCAGGGTGGAATAATGAAGAGTTATGTTTCTAAAACTCCACGTCACCTTCCAAGATAGAGAACCCAATGCACCATCTGCAATCTGCAAGATGAATTACTCCCATCTTGTTATTACTACCACGATGAGTTTACAGGAGAGTATTTCTTACCTGTAATAGACAACGATCTTGAAAAGTGTATCCTATCAACTTGTCCAGATGCATTAGGCATTGGTGGTAACGGATATGATGGGTCAAAACAGGTAGCATCATTGCATGCTAAGGAAAAAAAAAAA
>NW_003852458.1:879093-882920 GCF_000181295.1 Otolemur garnettii
GTCCTTCAGCATTCAGCAGAGCAGTCTGATTTTGAGCAAGGCACCTGCATTTCTGGGCCTCCCTGCCTCTCTTCAATTATAAAGGCATAGACTAAGATTTCTTCACTCTGAAACTCTTTGAGGTCCCAGATACTCTGAGAATCCATGGAAAATAAATTTCTCCCCCCAAAATGCCCATGTGAAAAAACATGCCAAAGGTGTACACAATTTTAATGGGTTCACAAACCCCTCAAGCCTGTTGCTCTCCCTCAGTTAAGAGCTTCTCAGCAGGTCACCTCCAGACGCCACTGCAAGTTTAACGTGTAATGATCTAACATTCCAAAGACAACTTTTATAAAGCTACCCGGACAGTTAAGGCACCTGAGGACACGGAACTTTTATTTTTACTTCAATCACTTTACATTTCACTGTAGATTCCTTACTGGGAGATGATTTTATAGATGGCATAACTTTTTCTTTTCCTTAATAATGTTCCCCTTAGAACTCCAGAGGATGAAGGAGTCATTCTTATTCATTAGAATCTGGAGGATGGGCACAGCCCACCGATGACTGACACGTGCTTTACATCATTTCATCTTTGAAGTATTTTAAGCTGGCATTGTTTAAAAATACACAAAAAACGGATTTGCTGGAAAGTATAGAAATCAGTTACATTATTAACTTATAAAGAAAGATTCCTTCTACCAAAGAGGATCTCTAATCAACGGAAAGTCTTTCTTACCAGTTCGCGCCACTAAATACCTATTTTGCACTTTCGTGTACAAGGCTTTATGGTATTTGTGGAAGACAGAAAAGATTAAGACACTGTTTCTGCCATCGAGGGCTTGCTAAAGCTACATCATTAGGATCTGAATTACGGACACTTGGTCCGATTTGTTTTTTCAAAAATACAATAAGGAAACAAAGTGCATAGCCAAGTACAAACCGTTTACCAGCCAACTAAGTGGCAGGAAGCTAAAGGGAGTTGATGCTAAAAAAAACTCAAGGTGATGGGACAGGAAGCCCACACAGTGCAACGACCTTTCCAAAGCATGAACTCTCCTTGGTAAATGGTTAATTTTTTTAATGCCTCCCATGAGACATGAATCACTACTTCTCAGGAAAAGAGCACCCTCTTTAGAGTTCACTAATTATTAAAAAATTACTATTAACTTTAAGCCCAAATCTGTGTCTTTAGAGGTTTTACCCTTTGATCCTAGTTCTACTGGGAAACAAGATGCATTTAATGGCACAATCCCCACATCCTCTTCAAGCTAACCTAAATTTTTTTTCTTTTAACCTTTTCTCATGTTAAACAGCTTTGAGTCCTTTAACCACTTCCTCTAAGTGTGTTCCAAATACAGCCAGTTTCTCTTTCCAAATAAATCTGTTCCTTGTGAGTACCACGGGAAGGTATGGACGGCCCATACCCATCTCAAATCCCAGACAGGTAAGTCTCAATGTTATTTACAAGTTAATTAAAATTTCTAGCTTTTAGAAATTTTCTAGTTGTTAGAAGTATCAATGCTGAAATATAATCTTCAAGCACCTAATTCATGTCTGGTAATTGCTTGCATTAAAGGGAAAAGAAAGCTCTTTTTGAAAGATTGTGGTAAAATGTCAGTGTACAGTTTTAAAATCTCTTCAAATTCTCCCATGAAAACAGAGCAACTAGACAAACAAAATGAAAGATCCATGAGCAATATCCACATAAAAACTAAACGACAAGGTATCTCCATGCACCCCTAAACAAGAGTAGATGAGAACAAAGAGCTGTATGGTCTCAGTGTCTGCGTGGGAGAGAGAACCAAGGCTCCTGATGGCCCTGAGGGTGGAAGAAACACAAAATTAACAACAGTGTTCCCTGGAAACAGGATCAAAACCAGAGAGGGCTCTGTAGAATCTATTCATTAGGTGAGGACAAAAGGCCGGTCTAACAGCGCTAGGGAAGTCTGGGACCTATAAACACTCAAACACAAAAAACACATAAAAGCTAAGCTCCCTTTCAAGGTAAAGCCCTACAGTAAGGGAGTGCTAGGAGGACAAGTCACACTTAGAAGGACAGGGATAATCAAGGGCAACAGAAAGAGAAGGTCCAGATGAAACTAGAGGAGAGACGTGGATGCGGTGAGGCCATTATCTTTATCACTTTGTAACAGCAACGTGAGGAGGAGCTCTAGAACCAGAAAAGCCACCCTGGCTTAGACCTCCTTTATGAAGGTACAGGAACTCTTTATTTTAACTAATTTACTTAACTTAAAGAGCAACTGAAAAGAATCATGATAAAATCTCATCCAAGAAATTTACAAGAAAAAAGAAGAACAGAATAATATCTCTGCTGATAAGAACAACGTTCCAGAAAAACATACCAACAACATAAGACGGAAAGCATAACCTTAAACTATGCTAAAATAAATCAGAAAATAATTGGAGCTACAAATAAAAACTACCAATGAACATCACAAAAATTCAGAAATGAGATAATAAGAGGAAAGGAAGATTTTAAAAGTGAAAAAATTCAGAAAAAAAGGCATAAAAGGAAATAATCGTTTCAAGAATATTGACTAAACTAGAAATAACACCAAAGCACATAAACACAATGAATATCTTTGAAATAAAAGATAGAAAAGAGGTCAGGCACAGTGACTCATGCCTATAATCCTAGTACTTTGGGAGCCCGAGGGAGGAGGACTGCTTGATGAATAAGATACCAGCCCGGGCAAAATCAACACTCCACGATAACTTTAAATATTAGCCAGGCATGGTGGCGCATACCTGCAGTCCCAGCTCCTACAGAGGCTGAGGTAGGAGGACTGCTTGAGCCCAGGAGTTGCAATGAGTCCTGATCATGCCTCTGCACCCTAGTCTAGGCAATAAAGTGAGACCCTGTCTCAAAACAAAAACATAAAAAGAGCAAAATTTCAAAAAAAAGTCAAAAAGAAATGAAGGGTTCAAGAGAAAATGAAAGATCAAGAAGATAAGCTAAAAAGATACAAGATGCATTTAATAGGAGTCCTTTAGAAGAAAATCTAAACAATAGAAAATAGTAAAATGTGGAATACAAGAAAACTCTCCAGAGATAAAAGACAATTTGAGGAGCTGGGGGAGGGGAGGAACTTGGAAGTATGGAGTGAAAGGGTACAGGGCACATAGAGGAAAACTAACTGTTAAAGCCAGGGTGTTTCTAGCAAAACTATTGGTTTTTAAAGAAAAAAAATCCTTTGGATACTAAAACAAAGGGACAAAATCACTTAAAAAACTCATAGTGTTCTCACGCTTTTGACAGCAATGTTTTATGCCAGAAACCAAGGAGAATGTTTTAAGATAATGTAGAAGGAAAATGTGGTGACCTGCAGATTTTACATCCCCCAGACCTAACCTGTTAGGAACAAGCAGAAAGTTACAGACCATTGTTTCTATAATCCCTTCTGGAGAAATGTTCTAGAAAACTAGGTTCAGACAAGCTAAAGTGAGGGGATTAGACATTAACATACAAATCAGTGATTACCTTAGATAATTCTGAGTCAATATTAGAAGAAACAGTTACACACTCAAACACAGATCATTTCAGCCATCATAAAATGAGAGGAGGAGGAGGCTGCTGTCAGCCTTATCAACTTGCAGCAAAAGGATAGGATTTCCAAAAACATGTCAGGTGAGAGGGAGGATTTTAGCAAGAAGCAGACAGCAGCTAGTTTCAACAAAAGACAGTAAGATACACATGAACACATGGAAAGGGAGATGAGGGAGAAATTTCATTATACCATGACGTTGTTAGTATAAACCTAACCGTCAGAAGAAAAACATAAGCCTTCTTGAACACAAAAATTATGGAAAGATAAAGAGAC
>NW_003852458.1:883476-885647 GCF_000181295.1 Otolemur garnettii
TCTAGAGGGAGCTGCCGGTACTGCAGTCACTCCACCCCAGACACATCACACCAGGCTTGTCTCCTGGGTCAGTCAGATGCCATCATAAAGCTTGCCAGCAATCTACTAGCAATGATTACTAATAAACACTAGATTCCATATCAGTGAACTGCCAAATACCAAAACAAACTCTCAAGGATTTTAGAGAAGCCACTCAACCTTTCTTTTTCCTATTAAAATTAAGTGTAAGTTATCTGTTCATAGGTTTCAGGATTATTCAAAGTACTCACTGTATAGACAGACTCAACTGCTATTTCCCAATCAATTAGATTCTTATTCTTCATTACCAAAATAAAGTACAATTATTTTGAATGTGTTAAACTGCATTATGATATGCCACCTGCTTATCTGAGGAACATATGCCAAAAGAAAACATTTATTCTAAGATAAAAACCAAAAAGGCTCATATATACGGCTCATGGGTGGACACCCGTGCACTGGGCTATGCATTTACTAAGGATGTAAAAAGAGTACGTGATCCAGGAAGTAAGATTAAAATAGCCCCCAAAATATACTTACAGCGATTTAATCATTGATACTACTTGGTAGGACATTTTATCTGATTTCTTTACCAAAAAATAAAGGGAACAACTTTGTTACCCCCATGGTTTGCCCACAGAATTTCAAAGTAAAAAATACTCAAACAAAATGTACGGCAAACATCAATAATTTAAGGGCAGCTGCTGTTCAGAACTTTTGTGTGATGTGTGTAAAATGCCTGAAAATTTTAAAACACAAAAATTCCTGGAAGAGGTAAAATTCGTGTTTATCAAAGGTTTTCTGTGAGATGTTGTCAGTAGGGAAGGAAGACTTTGGATCTGATCTGCAGGAGGACATCCCTCGAGAAAGCTGAGTGAGAACAGTGAGGGACTGGCCCCGAAGGAGAAAGGGGTTTAACAGTTTTCACCATGGAACCTGTGGCTTTCACTGTCATGTGGTTTATTTACTCCTAACTTTATACAAACAATTACTACCCTAAAATCATTCTGAAACAAGGAAGGGTCTAAATAAAGATAATAAAAATAATCATTGCAAAAACACTCATTTTGAGCCAAAAGACAATGAAGTTCATTTACTTTTGCCATTCTCCCCTTTAATCGTTTTTACATGACTTCAGGTTTTTGCATTTAAAATCTGAACCAGGCTGCTCTCACGTAACGAATGAGTTGATGAGTAACACTTCCAAATTCTCTCAAGGTAGCACTTTCCACATATGGATGTTTTCAGCTCTGTGTAGATAACAGTTTACTTTTACCATCAATGACATTGTTGAAATTACATTTAATGTCAAGATAGATAAACAGTTATTTTATCTGTTCACCTACGATTGAGAGCAGCAGAATGCCTCCACGATGATTTAATTTCGGTAGGTAAGGAATTATTCCACCAAGCCCAGGGGTTGTTTGGGTTTGTTTTGTTTTTAATAGTTCCTTCCCACCCCTGCATTGCCATGGTGCTAAGATTACTTTCTCTTCCGCTTCTATTGACTTCTCAGGTAGCTAGCTGGCTCATTTTCATTCATTTATATGCAGAAGTTTTTTGGTTTTTGTTTTACAAACCATAAAATAATTCCTTCTGTATTCAGTATATGAACTCATAGGCAGCAATTTACATTTTTTAACAAGTGATTTATATGTGAGAGTAATTTTACTGAAATCTTTAAAGACTTCCATTAGGAGGACCAGATAATAGAAGAATGGCTTCTAAACAAATGGAAGTTCTTTTGGAAGAGGGAGAGGGACAACTATTATTAGATCATTTGTATGGTTTAATCAGGATCCATATTCTCCCACTAGTTAGTCACCTACCAACCTCAAAACCAGAATGTAGAGTATCACACAAAGAGAGAAAAGATAACCTCGTCTTCAAGCTGTTTCTAATCTAGCTGAGGAGCAGAGGAAGACATCTGTGATAAAGCTGGAAAATTCCAAACTGCACTGAACAGATAATTCAGCACCCCTATTTGTTATACCAAAAGAACAAAAAGGGACTCAATGCTTTTAAAAAAAAAAATTGTGTGCAGTGGAAAAAAACTGCCTGAGAAACGACTACATTGGGTAAGGGAAAAAGAAAGTAAGCCAGATACTCCCTACACACCCATCACCTGCCAATCACTCAGCTGTTTTTTTTTT
>NW_003852458.1:886276-901601 GCF_000181295.1 Otolemur garnettii
AAAAAAAAAAAAAAAAAATTCAGATTGCTATGAGGGTGCAAATGTTCAGGTTACATTGTTTTCATTTCTAAGGTAAAGTTTAAATTGTAGTTAAGCCCTTCACCCACAGGGCACATACCAATACTTTAATTATAGGATAAACCCCATGGTTCCATATAATAATTAAATGCCAATATTGATTTTTTTTAATCCTAACGATGAAATGTATACCTACAAGTAAACTGTGTGACTTATCACAACATATGCCACCACCAAAGCAGATAAGAGGAAGCTTGGAGGTATTCTTCCCAAAGGCTGAACACAGCAAATTCTACCACTTGACCCTAGCCTGTGTACTCATTTCCTTTCCTGTAATTCTCACGGAGCGCATCCAATATCAATCATGACAAAAGAATCAAGTCCAGAACCAAAGAATAGCTAGTTTCAGGGATCTTCAATCAGGTATAAATTCCACCCATAGGAAAAACAAAAATACTTATTAGTGAGTCTGTTACATGTAGCTGAAATGTTTCTCTATTGAGTTCACTGAAGAAAAATATATTGCCATTTGGCTCAAATATGAAATGTATGTTCATTAACGCCTCCAGTTCTACACGATATAAATTGCAATATAAATTTGAGTCATCAGTCCAGAAAGTTTGTACACATCAGGACTCTATCTGTATGGCTGCTGGAATATTTCCTTTGAACAAGTACCTCCCCATGTGCTACAAAGAGGCAGGTGCATTTGAAGGACAGATGTATCTTTATCAAAAGTGAGGAGACTGAGGGCCAGCACAGTGGCTCTCGCCTGTAATCCCAGCACTCTGGGAGGCCAAGGTAGATAGATCACCAGAGCTCATGAGTTCGAGACCAGCCTAAGCTAAAGCAAGACCCCACCTCTAAAAATAGCCGGGTGTTCTGTAGTCCCGGCTAGTCAGGAGGCTCAGGCAAGAGAATTGCTTGAGCCCAGAAGCCTGAAGTTGCTGTGAGCTATGATGTCACTGCACTCTATTGGGAGCAACAAAGTGAGACTCTGCCTCAAAAAAAAAAAAAAAAGCGAGGAGACTTAACACTATTAAGTAAGTTCCTCTAGACACAGAGTAACAAAATAGAACCTGAGTTATAAAAAACAATTCATGGTCGGTGTTCCATTTAACCTCAAGGAAGTATATGCTCTATAGAAATTTCCTCAATTATAAAAATCCCAGTGCCAGATGCCTTTAAAAGGAAGAGATGTTTGGGCGTAATTGTGCTCTGAGAAGCGCCATCACCTGGCAGACGTCGGAACGGATGCCGGTTTTCCAGAATCCTTGGCTACTCAGCTCCACTGTTACTTCTCGCCTCATTGTGTTCTTCTGTCGTATTTTTTGGAGTGCTTCCTAGAACAGAATTAATTACGATGAGTAACCCAACAGTCATACAGCAGTATCAAGCATTAGAAAATACGCTAGATTCATTTAAATTACCCTTACATTCAGGTATGCAAATCTCTTCATGCAAAATTACAATATTTTGGAATTGGAATGGAGGCCAGGATGCTCATAGCCTTGGGTATAAGGCAGCCTTTTCCAGTAGCTAGATTAGAAAAAATCTAAACCAAACCTATCATTCTCACATATCTGAACAAAATATGCCCTTTCACTGATAAAAATAATGCAATGTTTGGCATTTGAAATTGGCATATAAAAATTATATCAAGCCTATATTAAGCATTTACATCTAAGGCAATCAGTAAATTAACCTTCAGCCCATGTCATTCTAAAAGTTGCCTTCTAATTTGCTAACCTCTTACAAAAACTCTCACTACAAGGATACATCTTATTTTTAAAAAATCATGATCTAAAACTTCACCTGTAAGATATAATCAGGAATTAACTCTTCCCTTTCACTGCTCTTCAAATAATTAATTACAGAAAACAATTTTAAACCTATCTGTATGCAATTCAGTAAGAACCTCCTAGGAATTCATATTTACAACAGGGACCATCATGACCTTCACCATCACCTCTACCATTGACAAAGCTCCTACTATAAGCCAACTATCATGGGTGGAATGTTACACGAGTTATTTCAGAAGTCCACACAAGCAGCTTTTTCCTTGGGTGCTCCAACACAGACATTTCAGTCAGCATCTCAGCCTTAGTTTCCTCCTTTCTAAAACAGTTGACTGGTGCAAGTCACAGTAAGTGACAAGGCCAAAATTCAAATACTCTTCCTAGCTTCACAGACTTGTTTTTCCACTACAAAATAAAACTTCATGGACACAAAATCTATGTTGATACTGAACCCATTTGTTCTTAAAGCTAAAACATAAGCCAGGTGCACCGCCTCAAGCCTGTTAACCTAGCACTTTGGGAGGCTGAGGCAGGAGGATTGCTTAAAGCCAGGAGTTCCAAGACCAGCCTGAACAACATAGAGAGATTCTACCTCTACAAAAAATATAGAAATTAGCTGGGCATGGTGGTATGTGCCTGTAGTTCCAGCTACTGAGACAGGAGGAGTGCTTGAGCCCAAGTATTTGAGGTTGCAGTGAACTGTGACGCCACTATGTCCCAGGAAAATAGAATGAGTGAGACTTTGTCTAAAAAAAAAAAAAAAAATTTTTTTTTTAAACTAAAACATAAGTGATTCTGGAATACAAGTATAATTCTACCTTTAAGTAAAGAAATACAGAATTTGGGATATAGAACTGCATAATTCAAGTCCAACTGGCAGACCTTTTATAACCTTAAAGACCAAGAAATCTGAGTAAGATCCAGTGTTGAATAATGTGTAGTCTAATTAAAAATAAAAGGCTGATTCAGCAAATTTTAAGTTTTCTTTAATTTCTATGAAAGGTATATCCAATTCCAAAGGTAGCAATCTATTATGAAACTGGCCTTTTCAGGGATAAAAATGCCCCTTGATATACTAAAAGATAAAAAAAATCATATCAGTATAATAACGTGAGGGAGGGAGTAAAGTCTGATTTTTAAAAGATGCTTTCATCTTGTTCCAGAAGTATAATGTGATGAAACAGTCTTGAAATAAACCTGAAATACATCATCACTAATGACGAAGAACAGGGTTCCGCACTGACCTCCCTCTGGGCCAGCTTCTGTTTATCAGTTTGTTTGACCTTGGGACTGTTTGCTAGGAGATGCCGTAGTTTCACGTAACTCTTCCACAGTTTCTGATACCTAAAGAAAAGGACAGGGAAACATCTTAGACACACAGAAGGTGAATCTAAACTGGAATAATGCCAGTTATTTGGACAGGCCTGCTCAACCATACATTACATTCTTTTGAATATCTTTAATGGCAGCAAACCGTCAGTCTAAGGAAGAATATCATTTGGGGGTCAAAGGGCAGGATGCCCAAGAGTCAACTGGAACCTGGTGATTAAGTTGATCATTATTTATTGAGATTGAAAATGAGGTGAGACTATGAATGAACCTCTGGAAAGAATTTCAAAGACACAAAAATACTTTAACCAATGAAAACGTGTCCTGTTTCTCATTGTTACCTTTTTGAAAGCGACAAATTTTATTTAAATGTGTACGTTCTGATGTTTGTTAAAGACGACTTCCTTAATAGGGAGACTGTCGGTCTCTGAACTGCCTATACCGAAAGTAAAAGTTGAAGAGCATTGGAATAGAGAGCCCCATTTGTGTCAATACCCACACCACAACGCTGTTTTCATTTTTCCACTGGAGAGGGGAAAAGACAAACCACAACAAAAATGAGCATATTTGTTGTAGTCAAATATATGATAGACTCAATCCGTCTACATGGTTAAGGCACCCTGGAAACCAAGAGCAGACGCAGCCTGTCATCCGTCCGCAGCCCTGAGAGGCCCACAGAGCCTCATCACATTCTACTAACATTCTTCTCACAAGAAGGGATTTCCAGAAGATTTTCTGTCACATTAAACTGCTCCTTTCTTGGCCTTAACTTGGCCTTTCCTTTCTTGATAACATTTGTTTTTAGAGAACTGAGAAAAGAAAGAAGTACTTACACAGTGCCTGGTTCACTGCTTCATACTTTTATACAAAGGGGGGGGAAAAAGAACAAAACCCTTTAGCCTCTTCTAATATACGTCAGCCAGAACTGTATTTATGAACTGAAAATCTCCCGTTCCCTTTTCTCCCATTACGACTCCTTTCTCAAAAAAAAATTAACTCAGGAAACTGTTTGCCAATATAAGAAATCCAAACAGCCCTGAAGAATGTAACAGTACTATCTCCATTCCCACACATCGTTATCTTCTCCCAAAAAACACTAACGTGCCAGTGGAAAAACCCAAACGTGGAAAGTACGTCAATGCTAAGAGTAAGAAGTCACGTCTCCTACTTTGAACACAACCCTTGACTTTGCATGGGATCTTGAGTTCTTATTAAGATGCCCCCCAAAATAGAACTCTGCATAAATTCGGCAGTGCTAGGAACCAATATGGTGCTACTTTCCTCTAGAGGGCACTGAAAAAATAAAAAATAACAACAACAATAATTATTATCATGACAAATAGATAAATAGTTCCCTATAGTTTAAAAATATATAGGATTTGTGTTGACCAAGATTTCCAAGAATATTTGATTGTATAATAATTTCTTGCATTCAAATACGTAGAGAAAATAATTCTTCAGGAGTTAGTGAAAACGTTTCATTTGGTAACCTAAATTTGGAAGCACGGCTTATTTCTGTTCATAATTTTTAAATAAGAAAATATCCACTGGAGGATATTCCTCTGCTAATTCAGCTGTTAGTAGAAGGTGAAATTGGCTAAGACAAACACCGAGAAATATCTTACTGTGGGTCTCCTGCATAACTCAACTGTGCAGGGCGTATCCCAAAGTGGACGATAATCGGAAAAGTAATCACATCGGGGTTGAACTGTTCACGATCCAGTTGATCAATACGGACAGAACTCGGTTTCTAGAGAAAAAAAAAAATCAAAGCCATTTATTCCCATAAGAAGTCTTTAAGTATTGACTTGAACCTAAGTAGGGAAAAAATTAATCGGATTTTTTTTTCTAGGAAAGACTCATCCCCAAAGGGAAAAGGTCATTTAAAACCCTTTAATCATAGCAGCTATTCTATCTAAAAACTATAATGTCATCCCTGTAAATGAGTCTATGCCATTTGGCATAATGAACAATGGTTTTGTCCTTTTTTTGCAGTCGGCATGGAAACCTTTAAAAATTAAACTTTTAAAAGGACACCCAGTCAGATATAACTTTTCCTTAACCTCTCAATGGCACAGGGAAAGGAGTCCACAGCACAGGAAAAAGCTGTGCTATCTTGTTCTGCTGTGATTTCACATTACAAAGGCACAGCTGACTTCTGTTCAGGATGCACAGACAGACGCCTCCATTTAAGTGTCTTTTCCCGGTTACTTCTCAGCACACTCTGTGTATTCCTTTAATTCCACACCTTTAAATTAGAGGGTATGGCAGAAAAAGGCCAATCAGTTTCTCTTATTATGCTCATGTAGGACATTTCTGTATTTTAACAGAGAGCCTCATACTTCTTTTTTTCTTTTTCTTTTTCTTTGAGACAGAGTCTCACTTTGTTGCCCTTGGTAGAGTGCCATGGCGTCATAGCTCACAGCAACCTCAAACTCTTGGGCTCAAGCAATCCGCTTGCCTCAGCCTCCCGAGTAGCTAGGACTACAGGCGCCCACCACAACGCCCGGCTAGTTTTTAGAGACAGGGTCTCACTCTTGCTCAGGCTGGTCTCAAACTCCTGAGCTCAGGCGATCCACCCACCTTGGCCTCCCAGAGTGCTGGGATTACAGGCGTAAGCCACCGTGCCCGGCCCCATACTTCTTTTTTTCTTCTTCATTTCTAATAAAGAAAGAAGTAAATGGCTCGTTCCTTCTGGATCATTAGTGAAATGCCTTATTGAGAGCTTAAATTTGTGAAATAAGGTAAAATTGTGGAGAGTATGTTTTAGCTGCCTCTTTGCTTATAATCAACTCTCAGGGAAATCCCTACTTAGCACATTGTGGGGTTTTGGACTCAGTGGCTTTGAGGCTAAGGCTATAGAACAGTCAATAAGGTCTATTCTGTTCCACAACAATGCCCAACAACTAAAATCTGGTTGGCAGCCGGCTTTGTCCAGGACAGAGCAGTTTCGATGCTAAAACCAGGGAAGTCCCCTGCTACTGGGACAAGCTACTCACCCTAACTACACCTGTAGTTGGAGGTGACAACTAGGTGACAAAGAAGACCAATTTATGTGAACTTATCCATATTACTTAGAAAACAACTCAAAAGTTTATGAAGAATATTTAAATGTCATTTAATAATAGAAATTTCACTAGTATCCTAAAAAGTTGGCCCCTGCTCCCCAAATCAGAAAATGCAAAAATGCAACCTAATAAAAAATTATTTAAATGCCTATCAACAGTAGCAACACATTATTGAGGTCTAAGAATTGCTTTCATTATTTTATGCATCAAAGCAGCAGGCCCCACTTTTAAAGCCTGAATTGGGCAATAGATGAATGCTATTTAATTATTCATGTTTCCAGGATTTTAAGGCTATAGTATCAACACAGGAAATAGTGACTTAAAATATCTATAGTATCTTTAAATTTATGAGGATGATGGGGGATGTAATAAATTCTAGACTTTGGCCACATCCTACAACACTTACCATACTGTCTTTGGGTAAGAATAAAAAATATTCTCACTGATGACCAAAGTATTCCCTGGTAGAGGCAAAGAGCTTAGGGGAAAAGATTAATTCCTTTAAGTTCTGCAGAGTAAAGTATTTAATATTACTATAATAGCTTGAAAAATTTAATAAATGTCCCAATATCCTTGCCATTAGGCAATCTTTCAAAGCAAGTACTGCTGATGATGAAACAGTGCCAAGCCAACTTAGTCCCAGAGAAACTTGCACACTTTCCAGAAGGAGGTAATAAAAGGACTTTTGCATAGTACTGAGTTTTCAGGATTATTTCCTTCTTTAAAAATTTAGATAAATACTAAAAAAGAATTACCTTCCACATGTTCTTAAGCCTGACACCCGAACTTACCTTTCCTAATTTATTTCTGATTGTTTTCTAATATTATCCTGCAACCTGACTAGTCTGATTTCCTAAGTATCTTCGAAACAGGCCTTGTACCATCTCAAGTACATAAATCTAATCCTACCAATAATTGAATCTCTCAATTCCTCAGAGACCTTCCTGCATGGTCTAGGAAGCACCCCAGGCAAGCCTGGCCCAGTGATCTCTCTTAAAATTACAGGCTTCACCGACTGGTCCATTGGCAGTGGACACTTCATCAAAGACCCTTTCATATGCACATACCCAGGGTTTTCACCTGGGCAAGCATCATGGACAATAAATAAGCTTCCCTAGCACCTGGCTCACATTTGTTAAGTAGTGTCTTAACAAATGGATTGAATAGTGGCCATGGTGATAGTAAATGTTACCTGCACCACTAGTTAGTTCTCAAATAAGCAATGGGTGAATCAGAAGTCACTCGGGATTTTTTTTTTAACTATAGATTTCTGGGCCCCACTGCCTGGAGCATATGGGGTTGAGTGAGTCAGGGCATCCTACAGTATTTTTCAAATTTTTAATTTTTTTAAAGCTCTTCAAGAGATTCTCAGATTTCAAGCAAACTTAGCTATGCCATGGAAGGAAACGTGGGATGAACACGCTCCCTAAATGTCTACTGTAGAGCGTGGGACTCTTCAAACACAGGAACCACAGTGAACATGTATCCTGCTATCACCCCATCCTCCGACCCAGCTCTAAACCTGACGGGAGAAATATAAATATATGCAACTGTTCAAAGAAGAAAATTAGAACTCACGATCTTACGCTCACAGGGCTACTAATTATAGGTTTCTTTTAATGTTACCTTAACAATTGTTTATGTGGCTTAACAGTAAAAAATTGTATGATTTTCTGGTTTTAAAAAAGTTTAATGTTTAAACATATTTCTCTTAAGCAATTTCACCTTCTGGATTTGTTAATATTAGTCCATACTAGCTGGAAGGTTTCACTTGCAAATAGCAACATGTTGCGTGTGCAGGTATTCCTGTCACAATGGATCCAGAGTTGTTATTCTACAAATCAAGGCTATTCAACAATTGGCAGCTCTTTAAAACACAACAGCTTTTCCTAAATAGATTATTCTGCTTCTTTATATGGAAATATTTTAATTCCCCATTTCTGAACATTTTTATTCTAAGATGCTAATACAGAACTATTTTATGAAACAAAATATTTTAGAGAAAAAAATTATCTGATATAAAGAAAAACGCTATGTTTTATGTCAGAGAACTAGTTATCTTTTAATTCTCTACTTTTAATTTATTTTTACGTTAACAGTTAATGTTAAAAGCTTAGTTTTTGAAACAAAAATTTAAAAAGCAAACAAAAGAAATGGTAATATACGTAATAATGAGAAAGGATGATTAAAAAAGGGCCAAGAACAACAACAACAACAACAAAAAATCAGCTAACAGGAAATTATCAAAAGAAAACATGAAGGACCAGTAAACATTTAAAATATCACTTTTCATCAGAAACCAAAATAAATACAAACTAACAATTGTTTTTTTGTCCCTATCAAAAAGCAAAGTTTTTTCCTTTAAACTAGTACAAGCAAGGAAATGGGTACTCTCATATACGCCCCGTCCGAGTGCACATTTTATAGTACATGTTACGACTGCAACATGCCTTGAAAAGCCTTAGAAATGTGCAGTTATTCAGACAGAGTAAATTTGCCTCTATTTTTCTTGTTCCCTGCGGATAGAGGCCTGGGAGAGGGGCCCAGCCACTGACTGTGCAGCCAACATACCGTGCCAGGGTTGGTGACGATCATGCCTTTGCACTCCTCCGCGTACTTCTGCCACTCGAGCTCCTCCCACTGCAGCATGTTGGCGATCTCCTCCTCGGGCACCAGCGCCTTGCTGCAGCGCAGCAGGTAGAGGAGGATCTGGTGCATGGACAGCACTTCCTTTCCTCCATCTCCCGTGGGGCGGGGAGGGGGAAAAAGGCAACTTACTCGATTAGTAGCAAAACATCAGTCGAAGAGGAGAAATTAGACAACGGTGGGAGAGAGCATGTGTGGAAAGGTAATTTAAAACTTACAGCTTAAACTCTAGGCCAAATAACATGAAAGCCATTCATTTCCTTGATGAACAGTGCTCATAAACCATCTCATTTACTAAACTGGCAACAACAACATTCTAGATGATAAAAAGCTCCATTTGTGAGGTATGAATATAAAAAAGGTGCTTACCTAAATAAATTTAAAACCACCTAGCATAAAGAACCACAGTTTATCATATACAGAACCATGTTATGTCTTAAATATTTTTTCATTCTTTCTAGGGTAACAGATGAAGGCTCTTTAGAAGTGATGTTACTGTCTTAGGGAAATTCTCAGCCTTTACGAGATATTTATGGATGTTTTCAATAAGCTATTGTTGCGTTATGGTCTAATGTCTGGGTGCTAATGTGCTGCACCTGCCATGATGAATAGAGCTGAAGAGCTGTACTAACATCAGAGACGATCATTAAGGTGTTAACACATGGAAAAAAATACCAAGCACGTGAGGCTTACAGAAGTAAATATCACCAAGTATAGGGGATAAAAAGAACAAAAAAGGGTATCATTAAAGTACCTTGGAAAAGCTAACTGATCTGATACTTTGTGAATCAAAGATATCCACTTAAGGTGGGCACTAAGGTGGCACCCGCAGGCTTCTGCCTTCTCTGTGGGCTTAGCTTTTTGACCAACATGAGCAACCACCTTGTACCACTTTTCTGTGCCTACTCCCACCCAGAGGAAGAAAAACAGCCCTAAAGGTGGAGAAGACAATTACTTCCCAGGTTATGAGATATGCTAGGCATAGCCGCGGAGGACTGTGGAAAAATAAGGGAACCAAAAGCACAAGATGGAAGTGATGGGACAGCAAGAAAGAGTGCCCCATTTGAGTGAGAGACATTAGTGGCACTCAGGAATTTGGGTACTAGAAGACAGAAAAGGACACAGTATTTTAACAGGAGCTGCTAGGGGCTAAGAACGTGGACATGCCTGCACATCTGAGAGAGAAGAGAGCAAAAGATCAACTTTTTTTTTGAGCTGTGTTTAGCAGACGATGAGCTGGAACTGGACCACGAAGCTACTACACAGACACTATAGATGCTGGCGTGTATTCATTCGTTCACCAAATAACCATTTATTCACCAAATATTTACTGAGCACTTATTATGCAACAGACACTTTTCAAGGCCCTGGAAACACAGCAGTGACCCTCATAGCCCAAGCCTTGCCTTCCTAGAGCTCATATTCCAGTAGAGAGAATGAGATAATTTAAAAGTTATATAATATATCAGGTCAGGATAAGTGCTATGAAAAATATAACCAGACAATATTTTAAAAGATGATCAGGACAAGCCTCTCTGAAGGGTTGCCGTGTGAGCAAACCTTCAAAGGAGCAAGGGAGCCTGCACCAAGCACCCATGTGGACGCTGAGTGTCTCAGGTAAGAAAACAGTGAAAGCCCCAAGGTGGAGTAGGACTGGGGTGAAGTGAGGAGAATGGGAGAGAGGCAGCAGAGAAGTCAGAGCTCACCAAGCTTCACACAGGCAGGAAGAGCTAAGGAATTTATTCTGAAAATGGGAGCTTGTTTTCCAACGTATGTGCTGGGCACTGTGACTGGTCCCATGTCACAATCATTGGAGGGGGACAAAATACAAGCTCTATGCCCTCAAGGAGTACACAGGTTCATAATGCTTACTCACAGTGATTCCTAGAGGACTCCTTGCAGACATTTTGAAAATAAAGTTCTGTTAAACAAAGACACTAAGCCTTTAAACAAAGAAACTGTCTAAGAAATGACAAAGTTACAAAATGTATCAACCCACATAAAGACATTCTGTATTTACTGACTCACATTAGTGCTCACAGAAGTGAGGTTTTTTTATGTGTCATTATAAAGCATCTGCCTTAAACCCAAATCACCTTTAGTTAGCTAACTTCCATAGTGTTATGGAGTCAATGCTTGTATCCCCTCAAAATTCGTATATTGAAATCTTAGGCGATATGGCCCTACAGAAGCCCTGTTAAGAAGGTGACCCACCATGTTCTGATCTGAAAATGGAGCCTGCCATGATGAATAGAGCTGAAGAGCTGTCCTCATATCATAGACGATCACTAAGGCGTTAACACATGGGAAAAATGTGGTGAATAGGATTTCCGTTAATACATGGAGAAGATCCCCATGAATAGGATTGGCGCCCTGGTAAGAAGAGACAGGAGGCAGCTTGCTTCCTTCCTCTGCTTTCTACCTTGTGAGGAAACAACCCAGACAGCTGTCTAGAACCAAGAAAAGAGCCTTCACCAGCAACCCGACCTTCCTGGAACGCTTTATCTCAGACGACCAGCCTCTACAACTGAGAGAAATACTGATTCTTTCTGAAGCCACCAGCCTACACTGTGTTTGTACTGTACTCCAAACTAAGACATGCGGTTAGGGGTGTGTTACTCAGAGTCAGTCTCAAACACACTTCAGTCCATCTGCATGTGATGT
Source organism: Otolemur garnettii (assembly GCF_000181295.1). Taxonomy (NCBI): domain Eukaryota; kingdom Metazoa; phylum Chordata; class Mammalia; order Primates; family Galagidae; genus Otolemur; species Otolemur garnettii. The sequence continues at coordinate 897,801 of NW_003852458.1, forward strand.
GTGGTCCTCAGTCTGAGGTTTCCCTCTTTGCTAAGGAACCCAGATAACCCATAATGCTGTGGTCTCAGTCTGAGTCCAAGTGGCCTGATCTAAGCAGGTACACAAGAAAATGTCTGAAGCCAGGATATGTAGACTGTATATAACACGAACATACACACAGAACAGCAGGAACAAAGGAAACCGAGAGTTCTTTTCTTGAAAAGAACTGTCACACTACCTGGATTCACTAGAAACTAAGGAATGTATGAACTAGCATTTGGCTTATAGTCTCTGTATTTGAGGACACTCCTCAAGAGTACCTGGGCCTATAAGACAGATTAGGAGTCTAAAATACCATGGGAGAAAAATGTTATTATGCTGTAAGGATAAGAAAGAAGATTCACATTTTACAAGGGAGAGGGGAAACGGTGGAAAGAGCCAGATCCAGGTATACAAAATAGTGCCAGAATCTCCCCACAGGCAGTTATGGCTGGCTGACTCCACGGTACTTCAGATAAAAATGAAATAAACTAGGGCCGTTGGATTTAACATGCAAAGACTGAATGAATGGGCTTCTAGGAGAGAGGAATACTTAAGTCTACAAACCAGGGATCTCGTAAAGCTCAGACTCTGTGGTAAATGAAGGGTACAGGCACTACCCAACTGAGGAGAATACCTACAAGGAAAAGAACCGAGGCGCCAGGTGCTGGTAAGACTGCCAAATACCTACTTTCTAGTTTAGGGGCAAAAATGGATGAGGGAGGAGTGAGTTTTATAGCAGCATAGAAACTAGACATTTAAAAAAAAAATACGCATCAGTTGCAAAGTGGGTGATGCTGAATGGAGAAACCACGAGTCCAAAATGAAATCTGCTAAACACGTCACAAGGCAACTGAACCTGAACCTTGACAAGACTGTGATTCTCCACTGCAGAGAAGCAGCTCAGGATGGACAACCTGACGTGAGGGACCTACCAGGGAAGGGGACGTGAGCCTCTGCTCCCTGTCTGGTGTTGGAGTTTAACCCTCACAGCAATGTAAGGAAGGCACACAAACTGGCATAAAAACTGGCATCCCGCCCTCAGGGGAGGACGGTAGCCCTCACTCCCGGCCTGGCAGAAAAAACACTCCGTAAACATCTGTGGAATGACTTTCGGAGGCAGACAAATCCTGGGCCACTCGCCCTCAGATGGCCATGAATTTGCTCATGTTAATGAATTGGCTCTTTCGGTTTGTCTGCTTTGCCACATGTTTATGTTGGGGATTTATGGAACGATGTCACTGAGGGCTAGGAAGTAATTTTTATCTTCTTGGCTGGAATAAATAGAACATGACATAAATGAGAAATGAGAGCGGGTAAGCTAAGGTTAGCAGGAATTCTGCCAACTCTGGGACTGGAACTGTGACAACGGCTCATTATTCGGGAAGAACTGGAGTTTGTGTTTCAGGGAATGAATCTGGACAGTCATTAATGAACTGACAGACCTTATAAACTGTTTCTTAGAGACCCAATTCCTCCTCAGTTTATATTGCCTGATTATTTATCTAGTTATTTGGGATAAGGGGGCAATTTGTTAAAGAATTTGTGTTAAGTATATGGTTGCTTAAACGAGTTTTTCTCAACTGTGGAACACTCAATTTTAACAAATGTAAAAACAGCTTCCTCTTCCTCCACACTGAGAATAACTGTCTGACTGCATTCCCGGGTCTTCTGTATATCCCTACTAAGACGCCTTTATGTAATCTTGTTTACTAAAAATTAAAAACAGGCATTTTCTACATTTTGCAAATATAAAGTTTTGTCATGATGTTGTATCAACTGGTATTTTTTTTCAAACCATACTTGCCTCCTAGAAATTTTGAGGCATTCTCCTCCTTGGGCCCTTGCCAGCCATACCTGACAACTGCTCCAGATGGGGCAACTTCCAAAAATAAATTTTCTAGACAGTCAATTTGCAAAACTAATCCAAGATTTTCATGGCTTTACTACAGGGGTGATACAATGAATAGGGTTTCCCCTATGTCAGCACTCCCAACCTTTTTGGCACCAGGGACTGGTTTCATGGAAGGCCACTTTCCACAGCTGGGAAGAGCTGGGGGACGTGAGAGGAGGCGAAGCTCTGGCAGTGATGCAAGCCATGGGGACCGGCTGCAAACACAGACGAGGCGTCGCTCACCAGCCCACAACCAGCTCCTGCTGTGTCGCTCTATTACTAGTAGGCCACAGACTGGTACTGGTCCGGGATTGAGGACCACAGCCCGAAGTACAATCTTACTATCTTCTATTATGACCTAAACCAGCCCTAATTACAGTCCGAATAAAACCTTAACCAGGCAGGCGTGATGGTGGCTCACGTCTATAATTCCAGCCTTTTGGGAGGGCCAGGCAGGATTGCTTGAAGCCAGGAGTGTGGGACCAGCCTGAGCAAGAGTAAGACCCTGTCTTCATAAAAATGAAATAAGTAGGTGGTCATGGTAGTGTGTGCCTGTAGTCTGAGCTACCTGGTAGACTGAGGATCACCTGAGCCCAGGAGTTTTAAGATTGCTGTGAGCTATGATGACACCAGTGCATTTCAGCCCCAGCAACAGAGCAAAATCCTATCTCAAAAACAAACAAAAGAGAAAGCAACTTCAGCAAACAGGGTGTATTTCATATTAGTTATTTTGTAACCAAAGGTAAATAGTAGAATAATTTGAGAAAATTCTTATCTCAATAAACTGTGATCACTATGATTTGGTTTCTGAAAAACTGGCCTGAACCAAAAAATGCTTATTTTAAAGTTAAACTATCAAACTTAATATGGGGTAAATTTGTATAAAGCAACTGAGACAGTTGTCTTCAAAATGCATAAACTGACCTGGCATGGTGGCTCACGCCTGTAATCCTAGCACTCTGGGAGTCTGAGGCGGGTGGATTGCCTAAGCTCACAGGTTCAAGACCCCCCCATCTCTAAAAATAGCCAGGTGTTGTGCCAGGGACTACTTAGGAAGCTGAGGCAAGAGAATCGCTTAAGCCCAAGAGTTTGAGGTTGCTGTGAGCTGTGATGCCACAGCACTCTACCCAGGGCGACAAAGTGAGACTCTGTCTCTAAATAAATAAATAAATAGACAAACTACACAAAGGTTACAATAACGTATAAAACTTGCACTTTCAATTAGATGTTGTAATAAATTGCTATAAATAAAAAGCAAATAAGAATGAGAAGACCATAAAATACCCGAAATATACGAAAAGCTGCTCATTCTCATACAAGTTCAACAAACATGCAAATAATAACAGTGAGATGACTTTTTTGCATTATGGGAACACACAAATGCAAAAGGATAGATGCCCAAAACGATTCCTAAACTAGTTACATGGAATGGGAAAAAACAGAAACCTCCAAAACAGTCATCACTAGAGGAACTGCAAAAAAATTAAGGTCCATCCTACCACAGAACACAGCGTAAATATGTAATGAGGCAACAGATTCACACAGAGAACGTCTGAATTATTTCAGCAAAAAAAAGGCAACTTGTACATGTTTACTACATACCACTTGAAGAAAAAAAAGCACAATTCTATTCTTTTTATGTAGGTTAAAACACATACAAGTCAAACCATTTACAGCATTTACTCATTTTCACATGTCCAGAAGGGAGTGTTCACTTTTTTATTCTACACACTTTGGTATGGTCTGTATGTTCATGGGTGTGTTCACTTTTTTATTCTACACACTTTGGTATGGTCTGTATGTTCATGGGAGTGTTCACTTTTTTATTCTACACACTGTGGTATGGTCTGTATGTTCATGGGAGTGTTCACTTTTTTATTCTACACACT
>NW_003852458.1:901912-904978 GCF_000181295.1 Otolemur garnettii
TGTGCACATACAGTCAACCTGGTTAAAGGTAACATTTCAATTCTATAAAGAATTGTTATTTTTTTTAATAAATGGTGCTTGGGTCAACTGAATATCTACCCTGAAAATAATGAGTTTTTACCCTTATTTCATATCAGTTTTAAAAACAAATTCAAGACAAGTTATAGATATAAAAGTGAAGAGGATATAGGGCTATACCTTGATGATCTCAGGGGAGGCAAAAACTTGATAGACAAAAAGATGCACCCAACCACACAGGAAAAAAATATATATAAACTGGACTACTAAAATGAAGAATTTCTATTCATCAAAAACCATTATTAACACTTTTGGGGGGTACAGGTTTAAAAAAGCACCATCAAGAGGACTAAAAAACAATCTACTGGGAAAGTACTGGCCAGATATATATATATCTGACAAAGGACCTTATACAGTACATATTTTTTAAAGCCTACAAATCAGTAAGAAAAAGGCAGATATTACCCAATAGAAAATGGGCAAAAGACTTGAACAGGCACTATCTAAATAGCCAATAAATACAAGAAATGCTTCTCCATTTCATTAGTCATTATGGAAACATAAATTAAAACCATAATGCGGGCTGGGTCATGCCTGTATATAATCCTAGTACTCTGGGAGGCCAAGGTGGGTAGATCACTTGAACTCAAGAATTCAAGACCAGACTGAGCAAGAGTAAGACCCTATCTCTACTAAAAATACAAAAATTAGCCAGGTGTCATGGCATTGCCTACAGTCCCAGCTACTTAAAAGACTGAGGCAGGAGGAGTTTGAAGTTGCTATATCTAAACCCAGTAGTCTGAGGTTGCTGTGGGCTAGGCGGACACCACAGTACTCTAGCCTAGGCAATAGAGTGAAACTTTTGTCTTAAAAAACCACAAAACTAAAAACAAACAAAAAACCATAATGTGATATTTCTGAAGATTCATCAGAATGGCTAAATTAAGAAAGAAAAAACAAATGCCAAGTGTTGCCAAGAATGTGAAGTAACTTAAACTCATATATGGCTGGAGGGAACATAAAACAGTACAATCACTTTGGAAAACTGTCTGAAAATATTTACAAAGCTTAATATAAAGACACCCAATTCCCATTCCTAGGTGAATAGAAAGCCATACGTATATGTTCACCTAGAGACATGTAGAGGTGCAGGTCTTTAAGTGAATATATATAAGCAATTTAAATACATAGACATAAGGCCAGGTACAATGGCTCACGCCTATAATCCTAACACTTTATGAGGCCAAAGTCAGAAGGAGCCCTTGAGGCCAGGAGTTTGAGACCATCTGGAGCAACATAGCTAAATCCCATGTCTGCATAAAATAATAAAAATTAGCCAGGTGTAATAGCATACACGTGTAGGGCCAGTTACTCTAGAGGCGGAGGCAGGAGGATGGCTTGAGCCCAGGAGTTTGAGGTTATAGTGAGTAATGATATTATTCTAGCCTGGGCAACAGACCCTGTCTCAAAAAGAAAAAAAAGGGGGCGGAGCAGTTATTATTTTTTTTAATGAGAGACAATTTCAAAGAATGTTTGAAAAGCATATTCCTTAGTAACCCAATCGCATGAATATTTAAATAAGGGACTGCTATAACCAGTAAACAAGTTAGGTCTGTTTGATTAATGAGAAAAGAATTAGCAAACAAGTATTCACTGAGTCTCTGCTATGTGCCATGAAGTACGTTAGCCCCAGTGGTAGACACAACAAGACCGACGAGGTTTACTCTTCTGCCTCATAGAGCTCACCGGTGAAAGTTTTAAGGAAGAAGAGAAGGAAAGAAGGAAGAGAGACAGGTGAAAAATGCTAAAATTGAGGAATAATACATTTTTCACGGCAGTATAAACTGAGGTTACTCTTTTGACAAGAAATTTGGCACTATATATCATGATCTTTAAAAATATCCATCTGCTCAATGAATTATTAAAAAATAGGATGCAAAGCATATACTAGTAGATGACAACTATGTAAAAAAAATTCTTGTACAAAGAAAGAAATGATAATATATATCAAAATGTGTTTTTTAAACTTAAATTTTCTAAAAGATCTTTAATGAAGTCATACTGTGAAAAAAATAAACTCAGCCTACTTTGCTACCCAATACCAAAATGCATGTTATTCCTTTCTTATTTTTCTATATAATTCATGGTTTTCTTCATGTTTGTTTTTAAAGGGAAGTCTGATGAAAAAGTGAATCCTTTTAAAAAATAAATCAATAGGTCTTTTTCATTATGACAACTTAATTGTTATCCCTACATAGGTATGAAAAACGTTTTGTGAGAGTTGGAATCCCACAAAGTAAACAGCTGACATTAGATTTTTCTTTAAGATGATTTTAAAACTGTCCATTTGCTCTTAGAGATTTGTTTGGTCATAAAATGCCTAGAGGTAGATAGACAGGAAACAGAAAGGCTTTTCAACAAATTTGCTCTAACACCAGTTTCTAATAAGTTTACTGCTTAAGCTCCATTATAAAATCAAAGATGCATTCACTTGAAAAGAAAAAAGGGCATCTTGATAAAATAAAATTAGACATAAAAAAGAAAAACTTTTGAATGCATTTCTAAACAAAATAAAAATTCACAATAATACTAAAAATGTGAGTACTACGAAGGCTAAAATGAAAATAAGCCATTGTGATTGTCTCGACTGAAGAAAGAACATCAAGGGAAAAAACCTTGAGGAAACTGCAACTAGACTGAGTAGACAGCAAAGAGAAGCCACGAAGGAGGAATCAGAGAGACAGACAGTAGGGGGAGCCTGGAGCCAGACAGACAGTAGGGGGAGCCTGGAGCCAGACAGACAGTAGGAGGAATCAGACAGACAGACAGTAGGGGAGCCTGGACCCAGACAGACAGTAGGAGGAATCAGACAGACAGACAGTAAGGGGAGCCTGGAGCCAGACAGACAGTAGGAGGAATCAGACAGACAGACAGTAGGGGAGCCTGGAGCCAGACAGACAGTAGGAGGAATCAGACAGACAGTAAGGGGAGCCTGGAGCCAGACAGACAGTAGGAGGAATCAGAGAGACAGACAGTAAGGGGAGCCTG
>NW_003852458.1:905011-914974 GCF_000181295.1 Otolemur garnettii
AGACAGACAGTAGGAGGAATCAGACAGACAGACAGTAAGGGGAGCCTGGAGCCAGACAGACAGTAGGAGGAATCACACAGACAGACAGTAGGGGGAGCCTGGAGCCAGACAAAGTCAGGAGCGCGGCATCCCATTCAGAAGAGGCGACACGTCCTCTGGATTTGGCCTTGGAGGCCTTCACAGCAGCAGCTGCTGTGGGCTGGGACAGGCTAGAGGAGTCTGCCACTGCAGCAAAGCGTGGCTGTGACTAGACCAAGGGCACTTGAGGACGCCAGAGTCTGACAGGCTCAAAGGAGTGTTCTCAGGCACGAGGGAGGCAAGGCCTCCCAAGCCAAGGAAGACACGAGCATGAACATCAGCCTACATTTTTGAAAATACTATGAGAATTGGGCAAAAAGATTACACGAAGAGAAACTCCCCAGCCAAGACTGCGTGCTGCAGACCCGTACAGCAGCTACGTTTTCTTCTCCAGTGATGCCGAGTGGCCTACATATAGGAAACAACAAGGTAAGCGATGGGAATGATGCCATTTACATGGACGGTGGTGATCACACAAGAGGCAGCTGGAGCTGACGGTGAGTGAGAGCACCGGGCACAGTGCAGAGTGCAGAGCAGCCTGGCTGTGCACAGGCAGAAGGGGGCACACTGAAGTGGAGGCTAAGACAAGAAGGGCACCACGAGGCTGGAAAGATTGAAGGACAGCAGCGGGAAGCAAGACACCAGAGTTAGAGTCCAAGTTCATTCGGGGTGGCTGCAACGACCAAGGTTTTATCTTGAGACTAGGTGGCTAGATGATGACATCATTACAGTAGAAAAAGTTCAGAAATTGGACAGCTCAGGATAGAATGGCAAGTGAAGTTGACAAGGCTGGTAAGAGAACTTGGCTAAGCCAGGAACTTGGAAGCCAAGTTCCCCAGTGCTTGATAAAGGACGTAACTGCCTAGAAAATCATGAAGAAAAATGGAACAGGACGAGGGTTGCAGAAGCCTCTAAAGAAGAGTTTGGTCTCGGCACCCATAGCACAGTGGTTACAGAGCCAGCCACATACCCCAACACTTAGCAGGTTCAAACCTGGCCTGGGCCTGCTAAACAACAATAACAACAGCAACAACAACAACAACAAAAATAGCTGGGTGTTGTGAAGGGCACCTGTGGACCCAGCTACTTGGAGGGCTGAGGCAAGAGAATCGCCTGAACTCAGGAGTTTGAGGTTTCTGTGAACTGTGATGTCACAGCACTCTACCGAGGGCAACAAAATGAGACTCTGTCTCAAAAAAAAAAAAAAAGAAAAAAGAAACAAGAAAGAGTTTGCCAACAAAGAAGATTTCATTAAAAATCTATTTTTAAAAACACTAAATACAATGTACTAAATCTTATAGCTGAATTCTTAAAAATAATTAGAAAACAATTAAGACATTTCTTTAAAAAACTAAATCATATATTTATTTATATGCTTTAATGTAGTGAGAGAATAAACTATTATTTTTTTACACTGTAAAATGAATTAAACCACACATGTCAAAAATAAAAAGTCCCAGTAATCCTACCACCTTAATACAACTATTATTACAGTATTTTTAGCATAGTTATAATGATATTGTATATAAAATTTTACACTAATTGTTTTCCAATTAGTCATGCACATTTTTTAAGCCATATGCACTTTTCCATGTTAATTTTAACATTTGCATGATATTTTAACAAGGATATTTTTTAAAATTTATATCAGTTCTTACATTCTCATCTAATTTGGGGGCTACCATAAATTACACAGTCATAAATCAGCATGTATAAGTTTACATCTCCATGCCCAACCTGAGCAGTAAAAAATTAACAGTGACTGGGGCAGCACCTCTGGCTTAAAGGAGTAGGGGTCCGGCCCCATATACCAGAGGTGGCGGGTTCAAACCCGGCCCCGGCCAAAAAACTAAAAAAAAAAAAAAAAAAAAAATAAAAGTAACTGTGATCAGAAAGTTAGGAGAATAGCAGGCTTATTTTCAGATGCACCATCTCACCAGGTCACTGACAAACCAAAAGATTTACCTGGAAGAAATCTTACAAAACGTGGCATGAAATGAAATCTTGGGCAGCAGGGAGGACTATCTTCGAACAAAGGACCTGAAGCAAACAAGTGAAAGAGAAAGAAAACGATCAAACAGCCTTAAAAGCAAACATTGCAACTTATCTTCTAGGATATGATAACCACAAAAACTACCGCCAGAAGTAGGGACATAGAAAACACCACCATTTCTCTCCTGCTCTTCTAAATCCATCACTGTAACTGCCACAGGCACCCAGCTGAGACCGCAGGGAGACCACTGGGAGTCGGAGGGGGAAGCCCCCAGGAGCAACTATGTATAATGAAACTATTCTTCAAAAGTTCAAAAGCATCAAAGTTTGTATTATAATTGAACTATTAAATGATACAGTGTGCTTGTGTGTGAATTCCACCCCATTTTAATCAATATGCTAAAAAATTTGGATAAATATATTGCTTTGAAAACCATTCATCAGCATATTGCTTTAAAAATAAATAACTGTAGGGCGGCGCCTGTGGCTCAGAGGAGTAGGGTGCCGGCCCCATATGCTAGAGGTAACAGGTTCAAACCCAGCCCCCGCCAAAAAAATAAATAAGTAAATAAATAAGTCACTGCTTGCTGAAACACAAACATGTCCAAAAAAGTAACCTATTATTATCCAAGAACCAGGTATCAAGTCTTTGAATCTATCACTCTAGACCTGTGCTCACACACGTGTGTGTTAATGCCTAACTGAAGTTTTCTGTTATAATAAATTGTCATTTTAGAAAATTTTCTATGGTAAAGTTCACTAGACTTAAAATGTCAACTAATGATTTTTTTCCTAATAGACATAAATCAGGGTAGCTACTTATAATAACTGGTATCATCTTAGCAGGCACCACCAAACTGTACAAAGTAAAACCCGTAAGAACTTACTCATGTCAAACGATAGCAAGCATCTCTGTGAATAACAGTTTTCCCGGGGTGTTCAAAAATCAAAAGGAATTTCAACTATGTGCCCACCATTTTTATTAGAGTTTTCACATATAACATAACATCTTCTATAGGCACTACTCTTTTCTTTAAAACCATTATTTACCTTTAAGATTCCAGTCATATAATTCCAAAATATCTCTGAATAGGAACAGTGAAAAGAGTTCAAGCCCTTTCACACAAAAATTCTGAAAAATAAACCAAAATCAAATTACTATAGATCTGCAAATATATATGAACTGAACTTTCAAATTATTTGAGTCCAGGTATCTTAAAAGGTTGTCTGCTGAAACTTTACTAAAACTGTGCAATTTCCTAAAAAGGTTGGTAACTGTCCTACAACAGCTTACTAAATTTCAGACAAAAACGCCATTAGGATGCCTACAAAAATGTCAAGTTAGCTCTTTTCAGTGTACAGATAAAATTACGTGAAATTTAAAAACTAGTTTCAGTTATGTCATATTTTTCTAACCCAGTTTTAAAGTGTATCAAAATCTCCTGGGGACTTTTTGTTAATTCACATTACATGTACACACCTCTGGGCTTGAATAAGCCTTCCCCCACCCCACCCCACACATCCAGCCTCGCTGTCACAGAGTTACCCAAAGACAGAGGTCATTTGTATCCTAAAAGTTAAAAGTCTTGATGAAACTAAATCAAGGACTGAGAAAAACTGTAAAACTTTATACCAAATTTATTCCTGTAAACAAGCTAAACAGATGATATATATGCAAGTGGAATCTGTCTCATAATTCTTCCTTCCACTTGTTCTGCTTGGGGTTCATATATCACCCGGCATGATATCACGCCAGAAGTCATAAACTTTTACAATAGCAAATGAAGGCTTATGACCTTAAAATCCAAAAGGAAGCAAAAAAGCCCTTCTAAGCAGGAGGATGAAGAGGCAGCTCTTGTGCATCAGCCGTTTTTGAAAGGCAGGTAGGATGAACAAGACTTGCTCAGAATGAAATAGGTGCCAACTCCACATGCACGTCCTGCCCATCGATCCCCCTCCATCCTCCCTGCCCGTGACAGAGCTGTCCTATTATACAGGGTCCGCAGAAGCCAGAAGCTCCGGAAATCTACGCCATCTCCAACACAATGTTAAGTGCACAAGTTTGTTTGCTGTCTAGTTGTTATTTCTTACTGTGATTTGTTGACATCACTAAATTCAAGATCAAGCTATGAATCATTCTGAGATTCACATTAATCTTCCTTTGGAGTTTTAAATCTCTTGCATATATTTAGATAAATCTGCCGCTGAGCATCCGCAACGAAAAATAATTAGGAGAAATATGTAAATATATGTGAAGAAAAATGAACCAAGCATTGATCTTGTCATTGGAGATAAATAAGATTATTCCAACAGCTATCAGATGCAGTTTCACTATTCCAATTTCCTCTCTGATAATGGCCAGTAACCAAAATCTGTCCCCAACGTAAAACAAACTAGAAGCAGATGTAAAGTTAATATCAGCAAATGCAAGACCAGGAGAAAGGGTTTAAAAAATAGGTCAACGAGTTGAAAAATGACCTAGATTTTAATTTTGACACTAGAACTACATTTCATTGACCCTTTTGAAAATGATCATGATACTTGGAGTAATTCCAATGGCAAAAGTCACGTTCAATGCTTTAAAATGTAAGTGTGAAATAAACAAACAAACAAAAAAAAAACCACAACAAGCTGTTAAACAATCTTTTCCCTTACCTCAGGCATCATCTCTTCAATGAAATGGATGGTGTAGTCTATGTTGAATCTAATTACTTTACACAGTGGAATCTGCAATAAGAAGCGGGGGTCAGTTTCTCAATACCTCCCCGTGGGCTCATACTGCACACGTCTGCTACCTGATCCAGAAGGCCACGAACCACATGGGAGGGTTTCACCTTACTTAAGCTCTTAACAACACTGTACATGAAGCTCGACCACGACTGTGGATTTTAATGACAGAAACACAGTGGGCCCAGCCTCCACCAGACACCTGGACAAGGTTGGCTCTTAGCTAACAATATTTACAGCAACACCACAAACATGACAAGTATCCCTTAAAATGAAATATATCACCTCTAAAGAGTTAATAAAACCACAATCATAAACATTTCTTTTTCTGGAGTTTTAAAATCTTTGGCTTTTCAGGCAGATCAGAGATAGTGGCTGATAACTTATCAGCAGGGATTCACGGGTCTTTGAAGAGCACAATTCATGCTGCCTACCCAGCTCTTGAGCAAAAGCAATTGTGGTAATACTACTTTGATATAATAACAAATCATAATAAAAATAATAATGGCTAACATCTACTGAGCCAGACAGTGTTCTAAATGTTTCACAATATTCACTCCTGTAACCATCACAGCATCCCTATGAGATAGGTTTAATTACTATGCCCTTTACACAGTGAAGGAAACTAAGGCAGAGACTTATTAGGTACTGTACCAAAGGTCAGAGGTAGCTGATGAATTATCAATTCCTCCTCTAGACCCCAACTCTTAGACTCAGGAGCATACATTTCTCGTTATCTGTCCTAATATGCAAGGTCAGGTGTGAAAATGAAGGAAGGCTCAGCTTGAAATAAATCTACCTCTGTCTCATCATCAGACACTAGCCTAATGCCTACCACAATAGATTTTCTGTAAATATATTTTCAGATGAATGGAAGAATGAGAAAGGGAGGCAGGGAGGTTACTGTAGTGGCTTGACTAGTTATCTGGGGAAAATAATAGGCCCCAAAGTACTAGAGATGTGTTAAGGGAGATTTTCTGGTTGCTTAATCTGTCGGTAAGACAATTTTATACAGATGTAATCATTTCCACAAGCCATAGCAATCAAAAAGAAACAAATTTTAATTCCATTGACAAAAGAGATAGTAAGAAAAATAGTCTTATAATGCCATCTACTGGAAATCTTTGTCTCAGAAATTAAGTTCAGTTTAGGGGATTTTTCATTGTTTTTTTAAAGAAGAATGGTTAATTTGAGTGAAATTCATAATTAACTTTAATAAGGAATCCATTTTCAACCTATTTGAAATGGAGCTCTAAACAACCAAAGCAACTTGCTAAGGCCACTATCATTTTTAAGTTCTGCTTTATTCCTATAACATTTAAAAATATTTAAGAGTTCATGCATCATATTTATGCATGATTCAATATATTTTTAAAATATCTATTCTTTGCTAACAATTATGCTAGGTTCATACCGTGTTTCCCCCAAAATAAGACACTGTCTTACATTTATTTTTTCTCAAGAAGACACAGTAGGGCTTATTTTCAGGGGTGTTTTGTTTTTATTAAGTATAATACAACAATCTGCATTTATTCAAATACAGTTAAGTCATCTTCTTCTGGAACCTGACAGGTGGAGCCGACCTTGTTGGTGGGGCTGGCGCTAGTGATGCGTAAACACCTTTCCCCTAGCCATTCACACGTGCACAATAGGATGCCTGTCACCGCGATTACCACACACGCATCTGCACAAGTGCAAACAGCTGGGAGAAAGGAGCTGCAGCAGATAAAAGGTATTCCAGGCTTCCTTACCACTCTGCGCCGAAATGCATGGCATGGCTATGCAGCGTATCTGCATCACCAGGTCTTATTATCGGGGTAGGGCGTATATTTAACAAATGCATAGAAATCCTGCTAGGGCTTATTTTGGGGGTAGGTCTTATTTTCGGGGAAACACAGTAAGTAGGCCACAGGTCCTACCTTAAAAGGTAAAGATCTAGAAGAAGAAGGTATGGAAGGAAGTACAAATGATATACAATACAATGTAATTTCTAACTTTAATTAAGAGAAAGTAACTTTAAAAAGTATAGGAGGCAAAATGATGAAAGAGGAGGTAACATTTGAGCTCTCTTCAAAAATAGGAAAGAATTTTCAAGGTCATCCAGAAAAGTAAAGTTGAGGCAGAATAGGTGTTTACCTTCCAACAGGACAGAGAAAAGGGAGCTGGGAGAAGTCATTAAGCTGTTTAGAGAGAGAACACAGAGAAATAGAGAGAGGCCAGGCGAGTCCAGTGTGATCCTTATAAACCACGTTAAGGTCAGAGCTTATGGCTCTATGGCAATGAGAAACCGTTCAAATAGTTCGAGGCGGAGCCTATCACGGTTCATGTTTTAGATGAATCACTGGAGACAGTGTGGGAATGGCTGGTAGGGGAGCAAGGAAGACCAGAAGGACCAGGACGGAGCCTATAGCAATAGACCAGGTGCCAAACAATTTGAGGGAACACCAAGGAGGACATTTCAAAAGGCAATAGTCAGAGATATACATCACAGCTATAAATACCAAGCTGGTGAGGATCAGAATGCACATGGGAAGAAAACAGGGGTGAAACTAAATTACTCAGAGGAGGTCTTAGGAGTACTCAAGAGTCATGCAGAAAGAAAAAGGAAAAGTGTGAGCTTTACTCCTTGCTATCAGGTGCAAAAGCTCCCTGCAAGGTGATTCACTCAACAACAACCCGTTCCTTTTCTCATTTTAACTGAAGTCACTTTTTGGAATTCCTCCTTTGACCTCATCTCTTTATATGCACTTTATTTTCTTTTTGGGCTTTCTCAGACACACAGATTAGAAAGGTGGGATCTCCTTACCAACTAACCTCTAATCTCTAAGACTCAAAGAGAGCTTATCATTTTACTACACACTAGTCAACTGAGAAATGTGTTACTGCAAAGAACACCAGGACAGCTCCCAATCAATGCTGTCAAATAACATTAATGCCTACTATTATTTCTCAAAACGTATGTTTGAATACTTGAAAAGTAAGGAATATCACATGCTGACTGACACAAATTCCTATCTCATCCTAGAGAAAAACAAAACAAACAAACAACAGCCCTCCCTAAACCTCTACCTTCTAACTTACTACTTACAAGGGCTGGACCTAACCCAGGTATCAGCAAAGACACTGGAAGTGCAAAACCAGCTAAGCTGGGAAAGAAATGATCAGGGGTTTTCTCGCACTTTTAGAATGGTATCGAATACTGTGCAACCCTCATTAATGTCAAGTATTATAAGTAGTAACAAACATATCACATTTGGATAAAATTATCTCAGAATACTCTATACTTAGCCAATGATACTTTCAATCCACTTCAATTCAAAAAGACCTTAGCACTTGTCAGAATGAGATTTAGTGGAGCCTGTACCATTACCATCATCTGTGTGCCCTCTTGCTCATATTCCCACTCTAGCAAGAACATGAATCAGATCAGTAAAATGATTAGAAAGTTCTTTTTCTTGGGAGGCTATTACCAATTCAAGAGGTCTTTGATGGATCTAATTCCTCTGAACTGTAAAACATTCAGCTTAAAACTCATTATTTTAGAAAGGTCTCCAATGTAAGTGATAGGGTTCTTCATTATGGAGTAAAGTTCTCAAATTTTGAGAACTTGAGTATTTACATAAAAATACATATATGCTGAAGCCAGGAACTTTTCTGTCCTTTTATTTTATAATAGTAATGGCATTGATTAATTTAGCATTAGTGGCCTTTGGGGTACAAATCTTGGACTGAGACTTTAAAAAAAAAAATAACGTCTTCTACTCACTTTGTGTGAGCCTAAAATTGCTCTAAAAGACAAAAAAGGTCTATCTCTAAAAAACTATGCTTAATTCTCACTCAGATGGCAAGCATTGCTATCCTTAGTGAAGCTCAAAGAATCTCCTGCCCAAGGTCAAAAAATAATAATTAGCAGAAAGTTTCAAACCCAGCTTTATCTAAAATCTTTTCCAAAACAAGAAACGCCAGTATTTATTATGTGCCAAACACCATGATAAACATTCTCGACGTGTCATCTCGTTTATTTTTCACGAAAGTGGGTAAGACTGCTACAACTAATACCCCAACCTTACAGGTAAGAAAATCAAGGCTTATAGAGATTGAGATGTCCTATCACACAGCTAGCAAGTGGCATTCACTAATATTCAAACCCTGGGCTCTCTGAAAACACACTGCTATCCTTCTTTGATTAAGGTGATCCTAAAAGTCAAAATGAGATCTAGGGAATTAAGAGATAAGATAATAAATAATTTTAAGTACTTTCACACTAAGTTAGTTACGTGTATTTCTGAGCCCTCTAGGGGCAAAATAGAGAAAGCCATTAGGTGGGGGTGGGGACCAACTATAAGATGATGAGATTCAGTGTAACAAAGGATTTAAGTGTCTGAGACACACACGAGCAAGGAAACCATCAAAATTCAAAAGCCTCTTATTGCCTTTTCATAAAGATTATTTAAGAGTGGTCCAATATTACTGCCTTTTCTGTATTAGCGAACAGATGGTCCACACTGGAGGTAGATATACTATGCATCATCAAATGATTTTTATTTTTACATTTACAATGTAATCATCTCAAAGCAAATCCTCTAGGATAAAATATACTGTGGAATAAAGAAAATCTCATTAGGAAAACAATTGGTCTTAAATTAGCATCGCTACTAATGGAATCACATCTACTTATAAAGAGAAAAAGAATGACAGAAAGGGCCATGGGAAGGCAAAGATTTGAGTCTTTCTCTACTCTCCAAAGAAACAGAATTTCATGTGCTAACAGTAATAAAATGACTTTTCAAATTGCAGGTGTGATGTTAGGTCACCAAACCAGAAAAGATTAAAGAACATTCTATTTTCATGTGGATATAGCATAGCTATAATTAAGTCCTATAACAGAGGCTGGGTCAAGTACACAACTGGCTGAACATAGAGGTAAATTGTCCAGCATAAGCAGTGCAAGCAAGGAGCACACTGGACCCAGTTCAGACACTGTTGTAGCAGGACTGCTAGCATGGAGATGGAAAGAGTTTGACTCAGAGATACAAAACTTCCATTTGAACTGATTACCAACAAAGTAGCCCTGATACCTATATAAAAATATTGTGAATCCATCTGTCAATGTCTCTGAAAAACATGTGTCCTGAACAAGCTGTTTCTGTTTCTCTCTCTCTCTCT
>NW_003852458.1:915810-926899 GCF_000181295.1 Otolemur garnettii
ACATAGTAACACGCAGAAATCTACCAAGACACAAAGTAACTCACGGGAGAAACATAGTAACACACAGAAATCTACCAAGACACAAAGTAACCCACAGGAGAAACATAGTAACCCCCAGAAATCTACCAAGACTTTGTAACCCACAGGAGAAACATAGTAACCCACAGAAATCTACCAAGACACAAAGTAACCCAGGAGAGAAACATAATAACCCGCAGAAATCTACCAAGACACAAAGTAACCCACAGGAGAAACATAGTAACCCGCAGAAATCTACCAAGACACAAAGTAACCCACAGGAGTCGGCTAACATGTTTCCAAACATCAGAGAGAACTTTATACAAACGTGCAATTTTAGAAAAGAATTCTCTTGCTTGGCAAACTTCTCCAGCTTCAGAGGTTAAGTACAATGTTTATGTACTAAGACCATCAATGATATTTATTATGAAAGAGCAATAAAGAAAAGAACAAGGTTTTATTTTCTAGGAACTTGTTTGATTTAATCCCACAATACCACCAGTTCTGTTCATACTGAACTTTATTTCTAAACTAATAGAAGACCTAAAAGGAACAAGATAATAACTCAAATGCAAAGTTAAAAAAGATTCCACATCAATCTGCCCAAGGCCAGTAACAGCCTGAAAGGCTCTGCTCAACTCAGAACTCCACGATCTCAGCCTCTCCAAGGAGAAGCCAACCAACCAAAGACTCCAAAACAACAAATCCCACATGATGTGAAAGATCTTAATGACCTGAAAATTGAATCTGGACTTACATTCACAAATGTCAATCTAAGCATGAGGGAGTCTCTTTCTTACATCAGTCTTAGAGGCCACCATCTTTAATTTTTAATTAAATATAGAAGTAATTATCAAGATTGATAATCTAAAAGACATTTACATATCAAATATCATTCTCTTACATAATATATACATAAGAAAATAGTAGCTAACATCCATAATCCCAGTGACTCAGGAGGATCACTTGATGCCAAGAGCTTAAGACCAGCCTGGGCAACTCAGCAAGACTCCATATCTAAAAATATTTTAAAGATTAGCTGGGTATGGTAGTGCACCTGTACTCTGAGCTACCCGGGAGGCTGAGGCAGGAGGATCACTTAAGCCCAGCAGGTTGTGGCTGCAGTGAGCTCTGCCACTACACCCCAGTCAGACCCCATCTCTTAGAAAATGAAAAAGAGGGTGGTCCTGTGGCTTAGTGAGTAGGGCGCCAGCCCCGTATACCAAAGCTGGCGGGTTCAAACCCAGCCCGGCCAAACCACAACAAAAAAATAGCTGGGCCTTGTGGCAAGCGCCTATAGTCCCAGCTGAGGCTGGGAGGCTGAGGCAAGAGAATCACCTAAGCCTAGGAGTTGAAGGTTGCTGTGAGCTTTGTGACACTGTCACGGCACTCTACCAAGGGCAATAAAGTGAGACTCTGTCTCTAAACAAAAAAGAAGGAAAGAAAAGAAAAGAAAAACAACAACTTGGGGAGGAGAAAGCTAAAGAATATAGAAATACAGTAGAACCTCTGTAAGTTGACCACCGAAGGGACTGTAACGAACTGCTCAACACACGAAGTGGTCAACAGAAGGAGCTGGGCTCACTGTGCTGATATGCGCACATGGTACACGTCCAGTCTACGAAAATTAGGCCAATTGAAGGAGGTGGTCAATGTATGGAGGTGGTCAACTGTGGAGGTTTTACCATATGTATTATTTGTTTTGCCAATATTACCATTATTTTCTATTTGAGAAAGTCAGCAAAGCTGGTCTAAATTAAATACAATAAAAAGAACTTCTGATGAGACAGTAATACAGCCACTTTGGAAAACAGTTTGGCAGTTCCTCAAAATATTAGAGTCCAGCAATTCCAGTTCTAGGCATATGTCTAAGAAATGAAAATATATATCCACACAAACAGATGCATCCAATTGTTCACAGCTTTCTGTTTTTTTTTGGCCAGGGCTGGATTTGAACCCACCACCTCGGCATATGGGGCCGAGGCCCTACTCCTTTGAGCCACAGGCGCCACCCACACAGAAGCTTTCTTAAGAATAGCCAAAAAGTGGAGACAGTCAACTGTCTACTGTGTACATTCATTCAGATATATACACTATGGTACAGTGGAGTATTACTGGCCATAAAAAGTACTGATGCATGCTACAACATGGGTTAATCCTGAACAGATTATCCCAGGAGAAAAAAGCCAAACACAAAAGATCACGTATTATACGATCCTATTCTACGAAATATCTAAGTTAGGTAACTCCATAGAGACAGAAAGTATCTTAGTAATTGCCTAAGGCTGGGGGTGGGAAAGAATTAACTGCTAATGTGTAGAAGGTTTCTTTTGGGATGAGGGAAATGTTCTGAAGTGAGATTGTAGTGATAGTTTTACAATTCTGTAAATAAACTAAAAATGAATTATATACTTTATATGTGCAAAATGTATGATATCTAAACTGTATCTCAATAAAGTTGTAAAAATATGTAATAATTAACTCTGAAACTCAAATTTCTTGATGACTACAGATAACCAGAATTAACAAATTTCATACTGTGGAAGGCAAGATGGCATAGCGGGATAGCACACAGGCGTACGCACAGGAACAGACTCCCTGGGTTCCAATAACCACCCTGCACTTACTAGCTGAGTAATCTATTTTTTTTTTTTGAGACAGAGTCTCGCTTTATTGCCCACAGTAGAGTGCTGCTGCATCACAGCTCACAGCAACTTCCAGCTCTTGGGCTTAGGCCATTCTCTTGCCTCAGCCTTCCGAGTAGCTAGGACTACAGACACCTGCCATTACGCCTGGCTATTTTTTGTTGCAGTTTGGGCAGGACAGGGTTTGAACCGGCCACCCTCAGTTTATGGGGCCGGCGCCCCACTCACTGAGCCACAGGCGCTGCCCTAGCTGAGTAATCTTGAGCAAATTACTTAACCTCATCTGTAAAATGTGGACTGGGGCCGGAACTGTGCAGTGGAGATATAGCTTGTCAGACACTTAAAATAGTGCCTGAAACATAGTACATATTCAACAAATTTTAGGTATCATTATTATCGTCATAAATATAAAATAGATTTTCTTCTTTGGTCACTAAATAATAAATAAGCTGTTTGCTAACTTTGAACGGCCGTGGAAGTGCTCTATGCAATTCTTCCCACCTACAGCTCCATATTTCACCAGCTGCAATGGATTTGACTATCATATGGCACCAACAATATAAATGAAAAAAATATGCAGTAGTATACTGAAAGGAGATGGAAATAAATGCCATCGTGATAGAGGACAATTTTATCAACATAAAAATAAAATATTTCTAAAAGAAAAACCATCTAAGAATTGAATCACTCAATGTGAAGAAAAAAAACAACTGTATCAGTAACTTTGTCTATTCACATTTTATTCTATTTACATTTTAAATTATATAGTATTTGACTTTGTCAGGAACTTACTAAAAAGTTCGTAGGAGGGGAGACTGTGATCCGGTAGTGGAAAAGTCTGCCAGCATTGTTGGTCATAGGACGACACGGCTTGATGGCCTGAGGGGGGAAAAGGAGAATGAATTAACAAGGAAAGCAGCAAAATATTCTTGTTTAAAAATAGACTATATTTTCTAGATTTACTTCTGACAAAAAAAGGGTTTTATGTATATTCCTTCACAGACTGGTAGGAAAGAACAGCATTCACACTGTACTATTAACTAGATGAATAAAAAGGGGCCGCCGGTCACCAGCTCTCAACCGTTTCCTCATATGCCAATGAAACAGGGATATCCAATAAGGCCCAAATGTCTGTGGCTTTGGGCCCCCCAAATGCCAGGATTATCATCCATGTGGGCCCCTGGGGAGCAACCCCAGACCCTTAGTGCACACAGAAGACCTGGTGCTATCCCCTGCAGACAGGTAGGGGGCTGAGCAGGCCATAGCAGCATCAAATGGTCTGGAGAGACTCAGAAGGCTTGCCAGGGATTAGCCAATTTGGGAGCCCTCTCTGGTGTAGATGCTAGCAGGGGTCACCTGCCCTTGTTGTATCCAGCTGGATTGGGTCTGTGGGTGCCAGGCCTGGGGTGGCCCAGGAGAGTGGTGCCAGGTATTAGATCTCTGGCTACAAGGCACCAAGTCAGGGTGGTCGGGCAGAACTGTGAACTGCTACTGAAAATGCTTCATTGAATGGTTGTGCCTCTCGACATTTCCCAAGCTGGTGAGAACCTACAGAACTTGATTAACATTGGAGACTGTGTCCACCAGGGCCAGCAGTTGGTTTGGCCAGTCATGAGGCCTCCTAGTGACCGCTGGAGCATGCTGTAAACCATTGGAGCATGCTTTAATGCCTTAGTTGTAAGTGGTCAGCCCTTTATGTAAGGAACCCCATACAGGGTATGCTGTTCATCAAGCCGTGACCAGTCACTGCAGTATGGCACGGGGACAGCTGACAGCCACCTCTCTGCGCTTGGAGCCCCCACTAATGTGTGCTCCCGGATAAGCTTGACAGGGTCTTAAGAAATAAGGCTATCAGGCGGCACCTGTGGCTCAGTGTGTAGGGCGCTAGCCCCATATATCGAGGTTGGTGGGTTCAAACCAGGCTCCGGCCAAACTACAACCAAAAAATAGCTGGGAGTTATGGCAGGCACCTGTAGTCCCAGCTACTTGGGAGGCTGAGGCAAGACAATCGCCTAAGCCCAGGAGCTGGAGGTTGCTGTGAGCTGTGTGACGCCATGGCACTCTACCGAGGGCAATAAAGACTGTTTCTACAAAAATAAATAAATAAATAAGAAATGAAGCTCTCTGGCTGTCTGTGGAGGTCTCTGCCAGCTGTTGCATTTCCTGGCCTGGGAGCTGCACATCACTTCCTGGAAGGTGCACACAGTACAGCCGGCGGTGGGCAGTGCCTTTCTCCCTGAGCCCCTGCTGCTGTAAATAGGCTTGAATTCCCATTTGCATCAGGAGATAAACCTCTTTGCAGACTTTCCTGTGTCCGGGGCATGTTTCCTCATCTGAGCCTTGTGGAGGTGGCAGCTGCTGTATACCAGGCGGCGATGCCTGTGGTGTGGCCAGCAGTACCCCAGTGTGCTCAGGATCATCATTCAACAGCTTACGAGACTCGGCCAGATTGTGACAGGACTCAGGCAAGCGCGGGGGACTGGGGTGTGCTGCTGGAGGGCTGCTGGCAGCAGAGGGTGGGGCACACCCTTGGATAAGCTGCGCTGTCTCATCAGGAGTGCACAGAGGAAGGGAGGGGCAGCAATGTGGCCTCAGGGCACTGCAGACTTGCTAGCAGCATTAGTCCCCGGGTCTATGGGGAATAGTCTTATGATTCCTGCCTGGGAGACAACAAAAGGGAAGCTTTCTGCTTTACCTTAGCCATCTTAGACTGTGGTGTCACAATGCCAGGACCCTTCAGGGGAGGTGCTTCCCTCATGCAGCAGGGATTAGAGACACAGTAGCTGGTGGTTGGCTCATCAAGCCAGAGGTATATGGACCAACCTCCTACTGGGAGCCTGCCCCCTTTATTAGGGTCTGGGAGCAGTCTTAAGAATAAATTTGGCAGGTTTTGCCTGCAGCAGTTTCCACAATAGAGGCATAGACAAAATGCATGTATTCTGCCAGGAAGCAGAATAACGACCACCAGATCCCCTGTGGAGCCTTTCACACGGCTTCACCTCAAGCAAGTCCTCAGTCATCCTCTCCTGATTTTCCCATTGAAATGGATGCCACTACTCACACAAATCCCATCCTCCTTGCCAGCTGTGTCTGAGGGCTCTCTGTGGTCCCAGCACACCAGCTTGCCCAGGGGCGACTTCTCCCCTTCAGTCTGATTTGTGTCAAAGATAACTCTGAGCCAGCATCCAATGCTCCATGCTCCGGCAGTCTGCTGTGGCCACTCTTACAGGGCAGAGGGCAGCAGCAAGCCAGACACAGTGGGGCCACCAGATGATCAGCTCACTGGGGGTCTCCACTCAGAGACCATTCTCAGAGGGACCGCTTTCCTTTTCTTGAATCTGTATTCAGACTGTGTCAGTTACCAGGTATTTCTCTCATAAAAGGAGTTTAAGGTACTCTTATAAGGGCAAGCTTTGTTTTAAGATTCATGAAAGCTGCCCCTGTGCTTAGGTGGCCTTGTCTCCTAGAAACCCCTGGGCTAGGCTGTACCACACTGCTGACATGTACCTCTGGCCCTGCGGGGCACAGGCTGAGCCTACGGTTACCCTTAATCTTACAGCCACATATGTCTTTTGGCGTATACTACAGTGGAGATTCGGACAACACGGCTTGGGGATTTTCCTACATCTAAAGAGGTGGCAGAATGGAACATGCGTGGAGCATAAAATGGGAAAAGGAAAACAGAGAACAACAAAAAATGGCATCAGTGGCATCGCTGGGCACATCGTGATAAACACAGGGATGCGCCACCCAGGTCCCCTTTTAAGAAAGAACCTGCTGCCCAGCTATAAAGAGCCTCCAGATGGTGGCTCTCCGCTGCACAGCCCCCTCCCCTGATGTCAGGTACAAGCAAGGCAGAGGTATAAAGGCCCAGCCGTTCGGGCCCAACTCAAATGGGCAATACTCCTGCCCCAGATCACACTCAGATTGACTGGGCTTTGTCAGGCCTCACTCATAGTTTGACAAATCCCTCTGTCCCATCTGCTCACACCCTCTTCCTTTCACAGCTGTTGATCCCTAACAAACATCATTTATTCCAAACTCCATCTTGGCATATGCGTCTACCAAAGTTCTACCCAGAAATGTAGCAACTAGTATAAAAAACGATTTAAAAAATAGGAAATTAAGTTGGCATTCTAAATCACTTACCACCCAACTAGCAATGGAGCTAAATCACTTACCACCCAACTAGCAATGACGACCCCATCACTGATTGTGGGTGGGACAGAGACAGCCCCTGGAACCACACGGCAGGCCAAGTAAGCTTCCAAAGATGATGACTTAGGAGGCTGGATCAGTGGAAGCAGGTGACTGTAGTAGAAATGGTGGCTAAAAGGATAATGGCTATGGCTATCCTTAGGGATGGATGGTTACTTACGGCTAAGCACCACTGATGCTCTACCATGCTCCTCTAACCTTAGTCTGCCTGGAAATTACCCCAGAGAGCCTGCTAATCTCAGGTGCCTGTTCCCCATCCCCGATTCTGAAGCAGTAGCCTGGGCGAGCTGAGAATTTGCACTACCTGGTGAACCCACAAATTCCCAGGTAAAGGTGACGCTAGTTGGAAGACTTCACTTGGAGAGCCACTGCTCTACAGCAGAGGAGAAAGAACAGCAATTAGAAACCAGGAGTGAAAAAGAGGGCTTCCTAGAGGCACACAAAGAAACTCTCATATCCTGTAGTGAGAGATCAGAACAAGCCAGGACCAAGCCCAGGGCTTACCTGTGAGAGTGACTCAACCCCAAAGACAATTAGTACCCAACCAAGGCAGGTCTGTTATTTCAAGGTCAGGGCCCTAGAAACCTGGGATGGGGACATTAGCGGTTTTAATGCACCAGATTTCTCTAAACCTTCTGACTGCACACAGATGGCACACCCCTCTATTAGGAGTGATCTAACTTATGCCAGAAGACAATGGAAGACCCTGCCAGGTAACAGTGCTCCCACAGCCCCATCCTCCCTCACACCCCCATCTCTCAACCAGTCCCCCTCCTGGCCACTACACCTATAATTAGGGTATTTCACAACATAACCTAGCTGAGGAGGTGCCGAGAGAGGAAAGAATATATCCAAAGGTGGTACAAAAGCCAGAATGAGCCAGCAGCCAGGGGAGTCTGCAGAAGACCAGAGCGAAGGGCTTGATCCCCAAGGGCAAGAACATAAAAGTGGTTAGGGAGGACTATACTGACTCGGGAGCAGTCAGTATTCAAAGACACCGGGACAGGCTGGGGACTGCCTATTAGGATGGCTCCTGAAAGCATGAAAAAGCCATGGTCATGCTGAGAGAAGCTGAAACACCACAACTGCCCATTGCAGACAGTGGGGCAGACCAAGTGGACATGTTAGAATGGATATAGTATCTGCGGCTACAAAATATACCCAATAATCATGTTCCATGGGAGGACCCAGAGTACACACCAAAAGGAATGTCCTGGTGAGAGCGGCACCAGCATCACAAGGAAAATCAGTGCTGGCCTCTGTGGGCCGTGCTGAACGCAGAAGTGGGCAGAGAGCAAGCCTGCCAGCAGCAGCAAGGATGACAGAATCCTGAAACTCGATAGGCCAGCTGATGGGGATAGAGGGCTAGAGGCCAGGTCACATCATCCTCACTGTGAGCAGCAGGGTCCAAGTGGCAGCTAAGGGGATCTGGCCCACAAAGAGTCACAGAAATAGAATAACACTGTGTCCTTGGGCACAAAATAAATGGGTAACCAACAAGAGAACTACCTGTCTTATGTTTGTACTAACATAAGAAAATGAAGACTGGGTAACCCAGAGGCCGAAGGCAGGTCACTCTAGTCACACTATCCCTTGCCCAGTTCCAGGCCTGATCAAGTTTTTTTTAACTGAAATCCACAGACTGAAGAGGTGGAAGGGCCTGTGACACTATAACAAGCAAAAATGATCATGACAAGCCTGTCCTGCCCCAAAGAGGCCTAATGGCTGTTTAGCTGGGCAACTATACTGTGGAAAGAGGAATACCCAGACAGTTCCAAATCATCACCGGTACTTGGAAACTTGGCATCACCCTGGCACGCCAGTCAAGAGTGGAGAATATGGGGCCACAGTCTGGCTTACAGTGGGTCTACCAAACCCACAGATGTACCTGAATACAACCCTGGAGTTGATATTCCTGGCAGACCCAAAGCATCCCTACCTGGGGTCCCTGACCTGTGGAGTCAGCACTATCATAAAGAGAAGCGCAAGCAGAAGCCACTCAAATTACCACCTCTGCCACCCACAACCCAGGCATCTAAAACAATATTGCACTGTGGGGATGGTGGAGATTAATGCCACCTTAAGGACGTGAAGGACACAGAGGTGTTGGTACCTACTCTGCTTAACTGACACATCTGTCCCCAGAAGGATCGTAGAGGATCACTACAGACTACAGACCACCACGGCTGCTGTGACACTGCTGCTCCGCCCATGGCAACTTCAGCCACTTCTGCTTCTGCCGCAGCTGCTCCCAGCACAGCAGTCCAACCGCAGCTGCTCCCACTACAGCAGCTCTGACTACAGCTGCAGCACCAGGTGCCGTAGCTCAGTTAGAGCAGGTACAAAGTAGTCGTGACTGATTTGGCAAGTGTGTTCCTTTCTTTCCAACAAGAAATGAGAATCACAATGGTTCACAGATATTTACACTTTTGCCTCAGAGCTATGTTGATTCTATCTTATCCAAAGAGCTCCTGACCACCTGGACTTAACTCGGAACATCACACTGCTCCTTCCCACCTCTGCCATTATGTTCATTAGGCTGGAGACCCTGGTGGAGCACATACACCCCAGAGGAAGAAAGGTAAACTCAACAAAGATTCAGAGGCCAGGTGGCACCTGTGGCTCAGCGGGCAGGGCACCGGCCCAATATACTGAGGGTGGTGCGTTTGAACGCAGCCCCGACCAAACTGCAACAACAAAAATAGCTAGGTGTTTTGGTGGGCGCCTGTAGTCCCAGCTACTTGAGAGGCTGAGGCAAGAGAATCACCTAAGCCCAGGAGTTGGAGGTTGCTGTGAGTTGAGTCACACCACAGCACTCTACAGAGGGCGGCAAAGTGAAACTCTGTCTCTACAAAAAAAAGAAGATGATTCAGGCAAATGCACAGATCACCGCCACAGAATTTTTAGGAGCCCTATACTCTGGGGAATGCCAAGACACTCCCTCCAAAGTAAATACAAATTATTTTATCTAGCACCTCCTACAATAAAGAAGAAAGCACAACACCTAGTGGGCCTTTTCAGGCTCAGGAGGCAGCACAATCTACTCCTGGAAACACTGCTCAGTCCAGCTGCAGAATGGCACAAGAGGCTGCCAGCACTGAGCGGAGCCCAGAGAGACTCCTAAACTGTTCCAGGCTGGAACACAGGCAACACTGCTGGTGGGGCTGTGATTCAGCAGATCCTGTAGCAATAGTGGGAAGAGATGCCAAGAGGAGTTTGTGGCAGGCCACACTGGGAGAATCATGATACTGGTCCCTGAGGTTTCAGAGCAAGGCCAGGTCAACTATAATGAAGAATTATGGAGCGGAGGGAGCAAGATGGTGTCTGAGTAACAGCTTGTTTGCAACCAGGTACACTGTCATTGGATAAGGAAGACTCCGGGCATCTCTGCTAGTGGGCTCTGCCCAGAACCATCTCTCTGGGGATACAGGGAGACAACCAGAGACTTCTGGACCCCAGGAGGACAAAATAAGTGAAGAAGTGGCAAGTGGTTGCATTTGCTATGAGGCTACCGTATCTGTAACTACAACAGCAGCAAGATTGCAGACAAAGAAGACCTTCCCTGTGGGTTGTTTTGTTTTTTGGGGACTTGGGCACTTGGTTGAATTACTTTGGAAGAACTTGGGGGAAAATGCATGTGACTTTAAGCATCGTCCAGGGTCTGGAACTGAGCCGCTAGGCTGGAACGGAACTAACATTTTTTGGCTGTGGGCCTCAGGTGCAGCCATTGTGGGAGAACTGCCCCAGCAGTCCCTGCCCTCAAGATTGCAGAGCAAGGCTCGGGCTGGGAGACTTTGGGTTAGTGATCTAGTGACTGAGCAGTGCCAAAGGCCAGGACTGAGATGCCAGGCAGGAGTGGAGCTTTCAGTGTTTGGCCTCACAGCCTTGGCCCTCAGGGGCATGGAGTGAGACTGGTTTTGGCACACAGGATAAGTGGGCAGCCACTTCAGGAGTGATCCCTGTGACATGCTTTCTTGGGATAGCTTATGCTTAGCCAAAGTTAACAATTTAAAGTGTCTTTTAAGCAGGCTGAGGAAAGATTCAGGTTCTCAACCCTGCAGAGTTTGAGGGCAAAAAAGTCAGCAGAGGCCTCCAGTCTCCATCTCATACAGCTGTATCAGCATTGTGATTAGCATCTCATACCCCAGAAGTTCACCTGTTGCCCAGACAATATTCAGCAAGATACATGTACTACTCTGTTTTTGGTT
>NW_003852458.1:927284-929707 GCF_000181295.1 Otolemur garnettii
GCCAAGAACTTCATTTTTGCTATTGTTTCTGCCTCTGTTATTTGGGTTTTCCCTAAATTTTATCCTGTAAGATTTTCTGTTTGTTTCTTTGTTTTGGTTTGATTTATAGTATTTTTGTCTTTCCTCTCTACTTAGTGGAGGTGGAGTACCGTGTCTGCTCAGGCTGGCAAAGAATGGCTGATCTCAAGGGAAACACCCAATCCAGCACCCCCAATGGTTGGGGGTTTTTAAGGTGTGGGTCAAAGTACCCTACTGTACACCTTTATTACTCTTGTCTCCCTCTGTCTGGGTCTCTTTTCTTTTTGTCAATATTCCCTTTTACTCACCCCCTCTCCTTTCTCTTTTTTCTTTTTTTTAATCTTTTTTCCCTTCTTGCTCTTCAATCTTCTCATCCTTTTAGTCCTAGACCAAAAGGACTCATTGAAACCTTAGGCCAGAGGCATGGTAACTTAAAGATCAAGAGGAAGTGAAAGGAAAATTAGGGCAAGGAAACAGATAAAAGAAAACACCCATGAGAAAGAATCAGCAGAAAAATCCTGGCAACATGAAAAACCAGTCCAGAGCAACCCCCACAAGGGACCCTGGGGTAGCTATTGCAAAGGGTTCCATTATAAAGAAATGTTAGAAATGACAGAAGGGGAATTTAAAATATAGATGATGAAAACAATGAAGGAAATTGCTGAGAAAGTGGAAAATAACCCCAAAAAAATCCAAAAACAGAATCAAATAAGAGATGAATAATATGAAGAATACAGAAAGGATATAGCAGAGCTGAAGAAATTTAAGCAATCAATTAAGGAACTTAAAGATGCAAAAGAAAATATCAATAACAGATTAGAACATGTAGAAGAAAGAATCTCAGGGGTAGAAGACAAAGCTCTTGAGATAACTCAGATAATTAAAGAGGAAAAAAAGAATAAAGAGAAAACACAATGTTCACTGACAGAATTATGGTTCTTTATGAAGCATCAACATACGAGTTGTAGGTATCCCAGAAGGGGAAGAAGAATGCCCCAGAGGAATGGAAGCCATACTAGAGAATATTATAAATGAAAACATCCCAAATATCACCAAAGATTCTGACACACTCCTTTCAGAGGGATACTGGACCCCAAGGGCTTCTCCAAGACGCATTGTGATGAACCTATCCAAAGTCAAAACAAAAGAAAAGATTTTATAAGCTTCCAGGAGTAAGCACCAATTGACCTACAAGGGCAAATCCATCAGGGTGACTGCAGACTTTTCTAATAAAACTTTTCAAGACAGAAGACAATGGTCATCTACTTTTAAACTACTTAAACAAAATAATTTCCAGCCCAGAATTCTATATCCTGCTAAGCTAAGCTTTAAAATTAACAGAGAAACCAAACCTTTTACTGATATGCAATCATTGAGGAAATTTGCCACAACAAGATCAGCTTTACAGAAATACTTCAACCTGTTCTACACACTGACCACCACAATGGACCACCAGCAAAGTGAGCAACCAGAAATTAAACCACACTTATCAATTACCTGAATAAATGTTAATGGCTTGAATTCCCCACTGAAGAGGCATAGACTGGTTGATTAGATAAAAAAAAAAGCAAACCTTCCCTTTGCTGTCTGTAAGAAACACACCTAACCTCAAAAGACAAATTAAAATTCAGAGTTAAAGGTTGGAAGACAATTTTTCAGGCAAACAGAATTCAGAAGAAAAGAGGGGTTGCAATCTTATTTTCAGATACAAGTAGATTTAAAGCAAATACAGTCAAAAAAGATAAAGAGGGACACTTCATACTGGTCAGGGAAAAATAAAACAGGAAGACATTTCAATTCTAAATATTTATGCACCTAACTTAAATGTTCCCAGATTCTTAAAACAGACCTTAATTAGTCTGAGCAATATGATGTCCTACAACATCATAATAGCAGAGGATTTTAACACTCCTCTTACAGAGCTGGACAGATCCTCTAAAAAGAAATCAAACAAAGATATAAGGGACTTAAATGAGACCCTAGAACAACTGTGCTTGATAGACACATATAGAACGCTCCATGCCAAAGCTAAAGAATATAGATTCTTCTCATTGGGCCATGGAATATTCTCCAAAATTGATCATATCCTAGGACACAAAACAAACCTCAACGGTCTCAAAAGAATTGAATTTTTACCTTGAATTTTCTCAGACCACAAGGCATTAAAGGTAGAACTCAACTCCAACAAAAACGTTCAACCCCACACAAAGGCATGGAAATTAAACAACCTTATGCTGAATGACAGTTTGGTGCAGGAAGAAGTAAAAGGGAAATCATTAACTTCGTTGAGCATAATAACAATGAAGACACAAGCTACCAAAACCCAAACTGCCAAACTTTTATTGCTTTAGATGCTTACATCAGAAAAACAGAAAGAGAGCACATCAATAAACTCACAAGCCATC
>NW_003852458.1:929727-937054 GCF_000181295.1 Otolemur garnettii
TTTTGAAAAAATAAATAAAATAGATAAACCTTTGGCCAGACTAACTAGAAATAGAAAAGTAAAATCTCTAGTAACCTCAATCAGAAATGATAAAGGAGAAATAACAACAGATGCCACAGAGATACAAGAGATCATCTCTAAATACTACAAGAAACTTAATGCCCAGAAATTTGACAATGTGAAGGAAATGGATCAATATTTGGAACCACACCCTCTCCCTAGTCTTAGCCAGGAAGAAAAAGATCTCCTGAACAAACCAATTTCAAGCACTGAGATCAAAGAAACAATAAAAAAATCTCCCAACAAAAAAAAAATGCCCTAGTCCGGATGGCTTCACATCTTCAAGGAAGAGCTTATTCCCATACTGCAGAAATTATTCCAAAAAATTGAGAAGGAAGGAATTTTCCAAACACATTTTACAAAGCGAACACCACCTTGATACCAAAACCAAGAAAAGACCCAACTAAAAAGAACTTCAGTCCAATTTCACTAATAAATATAGATACAAAGTTTCTCAACAAAATCCTAGCAAATAAATTACAGCTTATCACAAAAAAAGTCATACATTATAATCAAGTAGGTTTCATCCCAGGGATGCAAGGCTGGTTTAACATACTATGCAAGTCCATAAACATTATTCACCATATCAACAGAAGCAAACACAAAGACCATATTATCCTCTCAATGGATACAGAAAAAGCATTTGATAAAATCCAACATCCTTTTCTAATTAGAACACTGAAGAGTATAGGCACATTTCTGAAACTGATCAAAGCTATCTATGACAAACCCATAGCTAATATTTTACTGAATTGAGTAAATCTGAAAGCTTTTCCACTTAGGATTGGAACCAGACAAGGTTGTCCTCTATCCCCACTACCATTCAACATAGTGCTGGAAGTTCTAGCCAATGCAATTAGGCAAGACAAGGAAATAAAGGGCATCCAAATGGGAGCAGAGGAGGTCAAACTATCCCTCTTTGCTGACGATATGATCTTATATTAAGAGAACCCCAAAGACTCAACCACAAGACTCCTGGAAGTCATCAAAAAATCCAGTAATGTCTCAGGATATAAAATCAATGTCCACAAGTCAGTAGCCTTTGTATACATTAATAACAGCCAAGATGAGAGGCTAAGTAAGGACACAACTCACACCCTTCACCATAGCTTCAAAGAAAATGAAATACCTAGGAATATACCTAACAAAAGAGATGAAAGACCGCTATAAAGAAAATTATGAAACACTAAGAAAAGAAATAGCAGAGGATATTTAAAAATGGAAGAACATAACATGCTCATGGCTGGGAAGAATCAACCTTGTTAAAATGGCTATACTTCCCAAAGCAATCTACAGATTCAATGCCATCCCTATTAAAATACCAATATTGTACTTTCAAGACTTGGAAAAATTAATTCTTCATTTTGTATGGGGCCAGAAAAAAACTCAGTGCATCTAAGGCAGTTCTTAGTAATAAAAACAAAGCCAGGGGCATCAGCATACCAGACTTTAGGCTGTACTATAGGGTCATAGTGGTCAAAACAGCATGGTACTGGCACAAAAATAGAGACATAGTTTGGAATTGAATAGAAAACCAGGAAATGAAACTAACATCTTACAGCCACCTAATCTTTGATAAACCAAACAAAAACATACACTGGGGGAAAGAATCACTGTTCATTCAATAAACAATGCTAGAAGAACTGCATATCCACATGTAAAAGACTGAAACTGGACTCACACCTTTCTCTACTCACAAAAATGGATTCAAGATGGATAAAAGACCTAAATTTAAAGCATGAAATGATAAAAATCCTCAAAGAAAGCATAGGAAAAACACTGGAAGATACTGGCCTGGGGAAAGACTTTATGAAGAAGACTTCCCTGGCAATTTCAATAACAACAAAAATAAACAAATGGGACTTAATTAAAATGAAAAGCTTCTATACAGCTAAGGAGACAACAACCAAAGCAAATAGACAACCTACACAATTGGAAAGAATATTTGCATATTTTGAATCAGACAAAAGCTTGATAACTCTAGAACTCAAATTAATCCACATGAAGAAAGTCAACAATCTCTTATATCAATGGGCAAGAGAGATGACTAGAACCTTCTCTAAAGAAGACAGACAAATGGCTAGCAAACATATGAAAAAATTTTCCTCATCCCTAATTATTAGAGACAGGCAAATCAAAACCACCATGAGATATCATCTAACCCCACTGAGAATGGCCCACATCACACAATCTCAAAACTGCAGATGCTGGCATGGATGTGGAAAGAGAGGAACACTTCGGTGTTTAGGAAAGGAACCTGTCCTCGGTGTGTGACGTATCTTTTGGGGGCAAGACAAAGAGTGCTGATGGAACTGCAAACTAATACAACCTTTTTGGAAGGAAGTATGGGGAACCCTCAAAGAACTCAAACTAGACCTTCCATTTGATCCTGCAATCCCATTACTGGTCTTTTTACCCAGAAGGAAAAAAATCTGTTTACCATAAGGACACTTGTACTAGACTGCTTATCGCAACTCAACTTAGCCAAATGTGGAAACAGCCTAAATGCCCACCAACCCCAGAATGGATTAACAAGCTGTGGTATATGTATACCACGGAATACTATTCAGCTATTTAAAAAGATGAAGACTTTACATCCTTTGTATCAACCTCGATGGAAATGAAACACATTATTCTTAGTAAAGCATCACAAGAATGGAGAAGCATGAATCCTATGTACTCAATTTTGATATGAGGACAATTAATGACCTAGTACATGGTGAGGGGTGGAAGAAGGGGTAAGTGGAGAGAGAAGGAGGGGTGGGAGAAAGAAGAAGAGAGAGAGGGAAGGAGGGAAGGGAGTGGAGAAGGGAAGAGCAGGGGGGGGGGGGTCTCAGTGTGTGACATATCTTTGGGGGGCAAGACACAATTATAAGAGGGACTATACCTAACAAAGGCAATCAGTATAACCTGGTTTCTTGTACCCTCAATGAATCCCCAACAATTAAAAAAAAAAAAAAGACAAAAAAAAATTACGTGCCTTGGGGTCTTGGTAGACATGAAAAGCCTGACTAAGGGATGTCAGATACACATGTGGCCAGGACCACCCATCACAAGCTTAATTCCACCAGTACCCGCAGGTAATAAAGTACCAGCAACAGTCCATGATGAGATAGAGTTGGTACGTCCAGCATCAATACATAGGAGCAAAAGGCACAAACGAGCTGCCTGGACAGATGGCCCAGATCCCCACAGCTCCACCACTGCTGCACCAACACTCTTTCTTTAGCTGATGACTAAAAATACAAGGGGGAAAGCAGAAGTACAAGCCCAAGCTTGGTGTGAAATGGGTCAGATGGCAAGTGGATGCAAGCCAAAAATGAATCACTACAGCTCCACTCAGCCACAGCTCTGAAAGACAGTGATGGGGAAATCTCCCCCAGTGGGCAAATTTGCAGGCGGTGTACCTGATCACCCACTTGGCATGGAAAGAGAAGTGGCCTGAAGTTAGACTACAGATGTGGGCAGAAGCAAGTGACCATGCCAGCTGGTCAGAGGCCTAGAAGAAAAAAGGTCAGAAGATCAGGGACGAGAAGTCTCAGGGTAGAGACTTGTGGGTGGACAAATGGGAGGGAGCTTGTCAAGTTCCACACCACCCATGGACTCTATCGGAGAGCAGCCACCACGGAAGATATTAAGGCACCAAGAAGACAAAACAGCTGGAGTAGTTGGTGTCAGCCAGCCTCTGTCCTCAGCCACCCCAGAGTGACAGGAGGGTCACATGAATCAAGTGGCCACAGTAGCAGAGATGGAGGCTTCACATGAGCCCAGCAGCACAGACCCCACTTACCAAGGCTAAGCTTTTTAAGCTGACTTCCGCTACTGCCAAACACCCAACCGGCCAGCTATAATGAGCCGTGCTGAGAGCCCAGAATGATACCGTTCCTTGAGAAGACCCACCAGCTAGTGGGAGATAGGGGTAAAAAGGCCATTCTAGCCTGACACAAGAGAACTTGACCAGGCCACACCATGGGTGGACACCTGCATTTGCTCCATCACACCGCCATGGTCTCGTGGCAGGTGCTGATCCCCAGTCAACACCCCATGCTCCCAGCCTGAGGCACATGTACAAACGCTCACAAGATGCCACAGTTCCTCTTCACATTAGCCAACTTTCAAAGACAAATGAGGTAGAAGTGAGGCAAGTATTTTAAATAATCAGCTACTATCTCACAATCTTTATTTCAATTACTGCTATGGTCTTACACAAGTTTTAAATAGAAATTAAGGGTTTACAGACACTACGTTTAAACATAATGCACCAAATCATAAAGTGATAATCCTAGGATTAATGAAAGTAGCTTATAAAAATAAAAGATAACAGCTTGAAAACATGAAGGAAAATAATTGCAAAAGAGTAGTTATATAAGACTCTACCAGGCTGGGCATGGTGGCTCACACCTGTAATCCTTGCACTCTGGGGCCGGGCCTGGAGGATAGCTTGACCTCGGGAGTTTGGACCAGCTTGAGCTGATCTATTTCTAAAAATAGAAAAAACTGGGCAGTGTGGTGATGCATGCCTCTAGTTTGACTACTCAGGAGGCTGAGGCAAAAGGATCTCTTGAGCCCAGGAGTTTGAATTTGCAGGAATCTATGATAATGCCACTGCACTCTACCCACCCCTAGGAAGAGACACGGCCTCACAGCAGTTTAGGAAGAGCGCTTCTCCAAGGGAATCCATAACCATTTATAATGAAAACACGAACAAATATTATAATATGTGCAGTTTCAGAATACTTAAAATAAAAAAGCACAAAACAAATATTGCCTATTTTAAATAATGAACCTTCCAAAACTCTTCAGAGTTTCCTCATTAATATTCCCCACTCCACCCCCAAAGCCCAAGTACTTTCCCTCTGCAATTATCAGTAACAGAGACTATCAGGAGATATGCGAAGAGCATTTCAATGGCGTAGTTCATTTATGGGGAAAAGAACAGCAACAACATCTGTGTACTTCTGGTTTCTCAGCATTCACAGACGCAACAACCCAAACCAGTTACCTCTTCTCCAGGGTAAATGCTGTGCCTAATCCCCGTGCGTCTCGCTTTTGCGCTGCACTTGCAGAGTGGTCCATCATTCATCTGTCAGAAACACAATGTAATTCGTTT
The DNA here is from genome assembly GCF_000181295.1 of Otolemur garnettii. Classification (NCBI taxonomy): domain Eukaryota; kingdom Metazoa; phylum Chordata; class Mammalia; order Primates; family Galagidae; genus Otolemur; species Otolemur garnettii. Next base: position 934,898 of record NW_003852458.1, read on the forward strand.
TTATTGGAGGAAAAAAATCTACACCAGGCACGATGATGCCTTGGAAACTGTGTGGGCTTTAATGTCATGAGCACTGAAGCTCCGAAGAGGCTGTCACACTTAGAAGATTAAACGCATGTTCCAAAACCAATAAAGCTGCAAACCGTCTATATTGTCTGATAAAGGGAAACAGAGTGACGACGCGGCACCCCCAAGTTATCTGTGCAGCCGGGCAGAAAATAGCAACGTCAGCACACAGTCTGTCCCATCCTCCCCGACCACTTCTCAGTACACTTTTTCTCTCTTTCTTATTTCATTAAAAATTACGCTTTCACCAAAAAAAAGGCATATTTTATATCCTGGAGGAACATACACAATGCTTTGAAGGTGACCTGCAGATTAAATGTTTTGAAGAAAAGAAACTAAAACCTATCTCTGAAGCTGAGAAGAAAATACGTACAAGAATCAGAAAACTTTACAACACTGGTCAGGTCGGGCTATGGCTCTTTTCACCTAAATTCATTCTAGTGCCACCAACTCCACTCACATGACTCAGTAAATGAACAATTCTTGAATACCTCTCAGATACAAAGCTAAGTGCTGAGGATGGGGCCAAAAAATAGCGCAGAGTCCGTGTACTTACTCTAGAGAGGAGAATGACATACACAAGGAATGCTCAGCAATTTAAAAGGAAAAAAAAAGCACTCTGAAGGGAGGTAACAGTTAGCCTTCAAAGAGTTGAAGAGTGAAGGTCTGGACAGGCAAAGAAGATGGTTATTCCACACAAAGCATCAGCACACGTGAGAAAAACTGAGAAGGCAGAAAGCCCATGCAGTGCTCCATCCAAATAAAATGGATCATTTATTTGAGCAACAAGCCAAAAGAAGCACAACAAAGATCAAAATCTGATGGGCCTTAAAAGGCACTTTTCCTAAGATTACCGAGTATAAATGGTAATACTGAATCAAAAAGGAGAACAGAGCTTAGATGGAGAAAATGGGAAAGTGGAGTTCCATTCTCTTTGTATTAATTAAAAAATATATATGCACTACACACAGTAGAACCACCATAGTTGACCAGCTACACTGACCAGCTTCTTAATTTGACCTAATTTTCATAGGCCGGACATGCACCACATGTACATGTAAGTACCGTTCCTTATGTTGACCACCTGTGTATGCTGACCAGTTTGTTACAGCCCCTTGGGTGGTCAACTTACAGACAGGTTCTACTGTATCAACATACATTACTTTGAAGTTCTTAAGGTGTTTAACATATTATGCCCAATTAAAATATAAAATAAAATATCTCTACCAGGGCATGGTGATTCATGCCTGTACTCTCAGCTACTCAGGAGGCTGAGGCAGAAGGATTGCTTGAATGCAAAATTCAAGACCAGCCTGGGCAACAACAAGACCTGTCTGAAAAAAAAAAAAAAAAAAATTTTATTTGCCAGGCATACTAGCACATTCCTGTAGTCCCAGCTTCTCAGGAGACTGAGGTGGGAGAATGACTTGCACCCAGGAGTTCAAGGCTACAGTGAGCCATGATCATTACCACTGCACTCCAGCCTGGGCCACAGAGCAAAGACTTTGTCTCTAGAAGAAAAAGAAAAAGAAAATCTCAATAACACACTGAAAAGAAGTATTAACATGAAAAGCTAAAACTTCTTTAGCTTTTTGGGAAATCTAAAGCTCCAGGTGCTTACCTAAAAGAAATACTACATTACGATATTATCTAAAGTAACAGGTGGCAAATAAGAGCTGTAATAGGATTCTATCGAAAGTCACAACACACTCCTAATGCTGGTCATAACTTGTGATGAAAAATGTGCAAAAATCACTTAGTGCTCACTATTTCCAGAGAAGCACACGGACATCCAACATGTTTGCCTTTTACCAGGGTTGGGGCTCCCATGCCATCAGCCCTTTATGAAGGTTCTATCGTACAAAGAACACAACACTAAATAGAGGAAACAATAGGATAATAAGACTTTATAGAAGATGCTGGCAAATCCCTGACAGGAATAGAAATCCAAGGAAATCACAGTAGAGGTTTTTTGCTAAATAGGAGAATAAGTCAATTCAGAAGGTCATACACAGGGGAAGAGCTTCTTTTACAAAAGGATAAAAATGTTCTAAAATTCAGTTGTGGTGATAGTTGGGGAGCCCTGTGAGA
>NW_003852458.1:937871-942443 GCF_000181295.1 Otolemur garnettii
AAAAAAAAAAAAAAAAAATGTAGATCACTGTCATTTAACAAGAACCAAAAGAGGAGCATTCTAATAAATATGTGAAGGCATAATTTATTCACAAAATATAAATTTTAAATTACTTTATAGGCATATGATTTATTATGCTTAATAACATACTCATTAAAGATACTATTTAGTATATATTGTATGTCAGATATAAATCTTTTATAAAGATACTGTTTTTATTATGTAATACTTCATAAAACAGTAATTAAAAATAAAAATGATTATGCCTAGCTATTACATCATCAGCTCAAACACACTTAACAAGGAAGAGAACGTACAAGGACTTGTGACTGTTACAACTAAAAACAGTGACATTTTATAGGACTTGTTTACTATTTTGCAGCAAGATACCTTTCAGGTGAACTGTTTTTAAAAAGACCTGCAAGTTCTCTCTCATCCTACCATTTGTGTCCTTTTGTCTATTGCAAATTTAATGAGTTACCACCCTTACCTTGCTCTTCAACACAAAATTTACAAACATTATCATATATGATTCGAGAAACAGATGCTCTGAACTGAATTCTGATGCTGAAAAGAAATAGCTCTGAAGAATGACCCAACCTGAATTTGATAGAGTCAAATTCAGTTTCCATACCAGCTAACATGCATCTTCTGAGCCTAGGGCCATAAATGTGATGCACAAAAACACACGCACCTGGCCTGGGTCATTGTACCAGAGCTCATCATGAAGCCGGTCAGGGTGGGCCTTCTTCCGTTTGATTTCTGCAATAACGTCAAACACTTCCGAGTCCGAGCTACTGGAACAGGTGCTGTCCTCATCAGACTCACACTCAGATTCACTGGAACTCTCTAATGGAGGATGAGGGAAAAACATGAGTAGATGGGAAAATTAACAAACTGGGTATTTGTGGAGACTTCCAAATGACTTAAACCTCTAAGTATAAGGACAGTTGTTTATTCTTCCAGCAAATACTTGAGGGCCTACTCTGCACCAAACCCTCTGCTAACCAACACCGTGAAAACTATACAGCCCATAATGCAGTCACAATCTAGTTGGGGAAGCAAAGAAAACAAATATTTTTACAGAGAAAATAAGACTTAACGAATGCCAGATAAAATAAAAACACAGTAATGGTACATGGCTCCACACTTAAAAAGCTGTAGCAATTCACAAAATGTCAGGTCCACCAATGATCCGAAAAGGTCAGTGATGACTTCATGGAAGGGGTACACGTGACCCAGGAACTGGGGCAGGATGGGAAGAGGCCGATGAAGAGGGAAGAGAAAAACAGTTAAGAGGGAAGGCTGTAGCAAAAGCATGGAGGTAGGATACAGATGGACTCTGGCGGGAGCACAGGCCCCACAGAAAAATACTAAGAGGTGAGGTGCTGGAAGTGTGGGCAATGCCAGACTAAATGAGGAAAATGCAAGGTTGAAGATTTAAAATTTTTTCCATCAATAGTAGCAAGGGAATATTTCAGTCCTTAAAAGTGACCAAATAAAAACGACATAATGCTGGGCATGGTGGCTCACAACTGTAATTCTAGCAATCTGGGAGGCTGTTGGGGGAAGATCACTTGAGGTCTGGGCAAAGTGAAACAAAAACCATATAAAAACTAGAAGAATTAGCCAAGTGCACACATGCCTGAGCCCCAGCTACTCGGGAGGCTGAGGCAGGAAGATCCCTTGAGCCCAGGAGTTTGAGGGTGCTATGAGATATGATGATACCACTGCACACCAACCCAGACAACAGAGCAAGACCTTATCTCCAAAAAAAAAAAAAAGATGTAGAATTACGCTAACTGAAATAAGCCAGCTACAAACAGACAATTACTGAATGATTCCACATATATGAGATACCTGGCATGATCAAATTCATAGAAACCAAAGTAGAATGGTATAGCCAGGCATGCCCTAGGGCTACAGGAGACTCAGAAGTTATTGCTTAATGGGTATAGTGGGTATAATTTCAGCTCTGCAAGATGAAAAGTTCTGGGTCATTGCCGGAATCCCACAATAGGCAATGGACCCCTGAGCTCGCACTCTGAATTTTACTCTGTCTCTTGTCTTTCTTAACCATTGCTTCTAACTCTGTATTTCTGCAGTGGGTCGCTGCCAGTTTCCACAGCTCTCAGTGGACGCTGCTCTTGGGACCAGACCCCAACAGTACACGCTGCCTTTTTAGGTTAAAAAATTGACATTGAAATATACATTTCAAGTTATATCCTATGTGCTCCCACTGGCACTGGGTTGTGGGAACACAGCAGTGGGTTAGATTGAAGACACCTGAAATCTGCTCTTCACTTTTACCCAAAATCCATAAAAAGAGATATGTATATTTCCCGAATACTTGCTGAGACTACTGTCTGTCCTGCTGCGTGCTCATCCTCAGTTTACGAAGACCAATAAGCTGCAGCTCCCACCACTGATGGAGCATACAGGCCAATATGCAGAACATAGCTCAGAGCCAAACAGGACTCAATATCTGCTTTCCTAAATGTGCAGTGCTAGCTAGAGCGAAATGAACTATGAAGCCTAGAAGACTACGAGGTCATCTGACTGGGAGCAGAAAAGTGGTTGTGTCTTCCTAAGGACAGTGACATGGGAGAACTCAGACAAAGCGTAAAGAAGAGGTAGACAGTTTGGGGTTGTCCAGGGGCTACCAAGCAGGGGGATGATTCGTCCAGAGAAGACGTTTGGGGTATGCATCCCCACCATGGCTGTGGGAGACGGGTGGTCTCACTCTGAGGATGTTCATGAATGTGGGAAGTCAGCAGGAAGCCAACCACGGCCCTAAGAAGGCCGTGTACATCATTTATATAAAGATCACGACATCCTCCATTTACCAGGTCTGACTATGGTTGATAACTAGCTGCCTTGTCACAGTTTCCTCATCAGTAAAATAGACTAACAGTCATAACTGATCTCACAGTGTTGCTCTATTGGCAGGTCAGGGGGACCTGTAGTGTCGTGAAGGGCGTAGAACAGTGTCTTGCACAGGAGATATTTTATCAATTCCAAGATGCCACCAATCGCTGGATTCACCATTATGTACCAGGAAGAGGGGGTAGATGCTTATTTATGATCAAATTATGGTATATCATTAATTATAAATAACACTATTTCAGAAATGTTGGAATCTATGAAATATGGTAGCCAGTACCCAGGAACCATTATCTAGTACTTTATTATGTTATATGTATTTTTAAATTTTTTTAAAAGACACAGAAGATTAATCCTATTAGAGATTAACGAAGTAGCCATATAATAATAAACTCCAACACCTACAGAGTTATATTTATGTGTGCTGTATGAAATAGATGCTGCCCTCCCTGCTTTATAGATGGGAAAGCTGAGGCACAGAGAGATTAGATGACTTGCCCAAAGTCACATGTCAGGTGGAGCAGGGATTCAAACCCAGGCCACGGGGCTACTGAGTCACTTACCCATTCTGGGCACTGTCTCTTAGCACATAAGACATAGTGAAGGGAGGCAGGTGAGAACACACATGTAGATGCACACAGAGTGTCTCATCTGGGCCTGCCATGCTGTCAGGGGCCAAGGACACAGTGGTAAAAACCAGTTTCCACCCTCAAAAGTCTCACCGTCTATTTAACATATACAGGAACAAAATAGATCACCATATGAAAAAGTTATGGAAACTGTCTATGTGAGTAGAAAGAAACCTTCAGGGTGGGGCTATCACTGCTGAATTCTCATCAAACCAGGTGTACCTGGCAACAAAGAGGACCAACGAGGGCCACACGTTCCTGCTTTCAGAGGAACACTGGGGACCGTTCTACAAGGGACACCCTTATTCTCATGATTTGCATATGAGACCTCTGATGCATTCTCCTGAATGTAACCAAGAAAAAATAAGATGACTGTAACTAAGGGAAACAAAATGAAAAGGAACTTTCAATATAGGACTCTCAAGGATATTTCCCAAAAGTCTATGATTAAGCTATGATGAAAGAGTACAGGGCCTTGGTCTAGTGACTCTGTGACACACCTAAATCTTCGTCGAGCTTGGTCTTCGGAGGTTCCCACGGAGGCCTGGCAGCTTTGGCCTTCTCCTGCCTGCTGCCCAGCTCTTCCTCAAACTTGTCGTATAAGTCACGGAGCCTACTTGTTCCAACCACAGTAGAGTCTCCCTTTTAAAAATAAAGGATTGATATCAGGAAGCACAATAATGATCACAATAAACATACATAAGACTTCACAGATGATCAAAGAACAAAAAATGGCGTCTTTTCTCAATTTAACATTTAAAAACAAATGCCCAACTTTGGTAATGACACTCTGGAACACATACTTATAATTGACACAGTCCTCAGGTAAATGTACTTTGCCAACTTTCAGAAACATTCGAACTGTTCATCTCTGCCCTTTTGATATGACATTTTTCAAAAATCATGACCCTCAGAGAATTCATAACAACTGACACCTTCCCAGGGAATGCTCACTTCCTACTGAAAATCACCAATGGTTTTTCTCCAACACCAACCCAGTGACAGAAAAGAAATAGCCTCTATATCTTCTCTCTTTCTTTATCTCTCCAACACACACACA
>NW_003852458.1:943735-954092 GCF_000181295.1 Otolemur garnettii
CTTCATTTAGTCAATGAACATTATCATGCGTCTATCTGAAGCAAACAGACCTATGCTAATGGGATAGAGGCATAACATCCATGGAGAGGACAGGAAGAGGGAGAAAGGAGAGAGTGACAGAATAAATTGGAGATGGAAGAAAGAAAAAGGAAAGAGAAGCAAGCTGATGGAGGAGTTCGTAGAGTCCGCCGTGGCCATGAGCATGCTGGCTGCAGGCCACAGGCACCCAGCCCCTGCTGTATGTGCATCAGGAGTCCCCTCTAAAGCCCATTAAGGGGTGACTGACAATAGTTCCCCTTCCACACGCAGCCAACATGCATGGGAGACTTCCTATGGTAGGGAAATAGTCAAGGATACACTCTGAAAAGACAAACTCCAGTTCTTATTTCCTGTTTTTGGAGAAAAACATACACACACCCCCTACAAACTTAAACTAGTTATAGGTGAGAGCTTATGAAGTCTCTGGTATCAAGATTATCAGTGTCATAAAAAGTGCAAACTAAAGAGATACTTTCATTAACCTACTACACTATTGGTCTTTGACTTTCAAAAATAGCTTTTGTCCATAGGAATGATTCTCAACTAGGAGGATTATTCCCCCCAGGTAACATATGACAATATTTGAACATATTTTTGGTTGTCAGTACCGGCATCTAGTGGGTAGAGTTCACTAAATGCACAGGGCAGCCACCACAATAAGGAACGATCTGGCCCATGACGCCAGCAGGGCCACGGTGGAGCAACCCTGCTCTGCAGCTTCTCCTGCTCCAGACCTACCACCTGATCCATGGGGTCACTGGAGTAGTAGTTTTCTGAATGGGTACATCGAATCCACACTGGCTTGAGAAGTTCTTCTTCTTCCTCCTCATTTTTGTCAGGTAGCGTCTCCTCGGGATCCTTCTCCTTGATGGAGGTGTAGTTCTTCTCTTTGCCGGAGCTCTGGCTGTCACTCCATCTGTCTTTCTCTTCCTCCCAACGAGCTCTCTTCTTCTCCCTACTTGGGGAGCGACTTCAAAAGGGGGCAAGAGAGGTTAATTATTAAAAATGCTCTTCCATTGTAAAAAACTGCATCATTTCACTTGTTTGGTGCATTTTTCACCTACGATAGAAATTCCATGCCGAACTACCACATTTATTTTTTAAACGAGTGATTCCCAAATACCAGTCTGGTGGCATCAGAATCACCTGAAGTTTATTCGTTTAAAAATACAAATTCCCAGGCCCCACCCCAGATCTACTTACTGATTCACAACCTCCAGGGGTGGGGCCCAAGAATCTGTATTTTTAATACTCTCCCCTGGTGATTCTGGTGTGCATCCAGCAGGTTCAGGAACAACCGATAAACTGTAACTCCTAGAAGAGAAAGATACTTAGGGAATACTTGGAAATCTCCACATATGATCAATTTCAGCAACGAGAATATCAGTTTTGAGTCCTCCATGTCTTGCTTCACCAGGACCAAAAAAAAAAAAAAAAGATTTGGCCATAAATTCCGCCTGTGGACTATAATCCAAGAGAACCAGGTATATCACCCCTAACTGCTTCTCTGGAACCTCACACTTGGGTATTGCTACTTAGCCACCAACACTTTGACTTCCTTCTAATCCCCACGAATAAAAATTCACTCGTAAAAAAGGATGAAAAAATAACTTTGTCTCCTCGAATTCCTAGAGTTTAAAATCTGTGAAGACTCAGCCTATAGACGTACCTAGAGGGGAAATCCTAAAGGGGAGATTTTAATTTGTGCCCAAGAAATTTAGGCAGAACATACAGACCTTGAGAATTCAGCACAGGAGAACAACTGCTTTATTAGGCCAGGTGTCCGGCTCCACTAACAAAGTTGCCACTATCCAAGAAAGCTTGCAACGATCAAAGTCACAGATTATCCATTTTCTTTAACTGTATCACTAACTTCTAATTTTATCAGAGAACGGCTATGTGTTTATATGAGTACTGGGCAGGGGGCAGGGATTAGGAAGTTAGACACACTGATCATGTATTTATATGCTTTCTAAATATTACAATATGTATCATTAGTTACCAGAAAAAAAAGAGTGACTTTTAAAGGAAAATGTGCACATTCCATAGTAAAGTACAAACATCAACAAAAATAATGCAGAAATCACCCATAATACCACTCAGCGATAACCACTCTATTTCACCAATGTTTAAAAACATATATAGATGAATAGACATCTAAATATATACATGTTTTTACAGCAAAGAGAACTCTATAGCCTGCTCTTGTCATTGAACAGTAAATCAGGAACTCCTCTCTACTTCCACACATCTATAGCTGAACCCCTTTAATGGATGCCTACTGTTCTTTATATGTATATAGCATAATTTAATAAATCTTATGACAGTCATTCAGGTTAGCTTCTCTCATCATGAGCACATTTTGTTCTCCGCACACTCGTCAGACCACTTCCCACAGTGGACACGTTCTTTCAAAGCTTCTCTCCAGATAGGCAGCACTAGTTCAGACGACTGTCAAAACCTTCCGTGAGTTTCCCTTTCCTCACATCATATCATCTTGGTTGTTTTTAATCTTTGCCATTCCAATGAAAAAGCCTTGACCTCATTTAATTTTCAATATTTTATCACTACTGAAATAAATACATTTCATGTTCACGTCTTTTATAAAATATCTCGGTCATATGTTATGTTAATTTTTTTAATTAGGATCATAGCACTTTACTTGTAGAAAAGTTTTTATTATTTTTTTTTTGTTTTTCTGTAGGTTTTTTTTTTGGCCAGGGCTGGGTTAGAACCCACCACCTCCAGCATATGGGGCTGGAGTTCTACTCCTTTGGGCCACAGGCGCCGCCCTAGAAACACTTTTCATTAAGATAATCATCCTTCTGTCACATGTACTATAACCTCTTATAGGTTTTGGTTTTCCTTTTAATTCTGTGTATTTGCTTATTGCTATGTATAATTATAATAAAGCCAAATCTAAAGATCTTTTAATTTATGCTTTCTACCTTAGTGCTTTGCTTGGAAAACCTTTCTCAGATCAAGGCTAAATATTTTATATTTTCTTTAGTAATTTTTAGCATTAAATGTTTTTTCTCCAGCTCTTCAGGATGTAAGGCAGAAATTTAGCCTAATTTTTTTCTCCAAAGAACTTGCCAACTGCCAGTTTCTCCTCTGATTTAAAACAACTTTACTATTTATTAAACATAATTTTATAATTATTTATTAGGTATAAAATTTAGATCTATCTCAATGTTGCTCAGCATTTGTTTCACTAATCTGTAGCCATAGCGAGGTTTTCAATTAATATGTATTTCCAGAACATCAATACTACGACAATAAATATCCCTGGATTATGGCTTTTTTTTCGTTATTCAAACTTCTGTTCCAAAGAAAACTTAAAGACTCATGATGAAGTTCTAAAACCAGTGTTTCAACTGAAGTTACTTTTAAGTTAGAGATTACAGTGTTTTGAAAAAACAAAATCGGTATTTTTACAAGATGGCCGTCCACCACAGGGAGATGGCATGCTTCCATTCATTACACCACTTGTCACCAGAGACAGTTTACAGTTTTCTTCCCGTTGGTCCTATTTTTTTAAGTTATTAAAGATATTTAATTTTAATTAGCACAAGTTCTATAATGAATCTACTTTTTTCTCCCATTGCATTTTTAACTAGGTTTTCCTGGTATTTAGGAAGGTTATTAAAATACCATCAGCCAATAATGGTAACTCTTACCTCCCAGTGGCTCTTGTTTGTTTGTCTGGGTGTTTACTGTGAGCCTGATACTCTGGTTAAGTATTTTATTCACATTCCCACATTTAATTCTTATAAGAGCCCAGTCAGGCAGATATTGGTATCACCAACAAAGGAGGAAAGCACCCCTAAACATTAGTCACTTATCTAATACCATAAAACTTGGAAGGAGTAGTTAGTTACATGTCAACATGTTTTTAAAAAAATCCCACTAAATGTTCAACCATTATCATTATCGTCATTAAGAAATACAGCCAAAAGACATCCTCACCCCATCCCTTTTGGCAGGTGTGTTGCATGATGGGGCCAATGGTCAGAGTTGTCTGTGGTGAACAATAACTAGTATTTTCTCTTTTTAACACGTTGATAGGGGCATTTCAAAACAGGAACAAAACTTCGTTTTCAGGTAAGTGATTCAAACACTCCAAGATTCAAAATCCAAACTCCAAATTATTTCTTTTTAACAACATGCTGCTATGTTGTAAACTGTGGCAACTTTTCATCATTTACAAGATCTCCATTGCTAATTTTTATTTTCCCATCAACTGCATTAGTTAAAACTCACAGAATCCAAGTCTGCCATCTCTGCAAGCCAGCAGGCATGAAAGAAGAAACCACTACACTGAGGAAATTTCCAGCACTTACACATGAAAAGTCACCCACCTCCAATCAGTCCTCAGGGATGTCCACTGACACAACAATACCCTGGCTTTTCTCCTGCCTCCTCTCCTCCTTCTCAGGCCCTCTGCTCACCCTTCCAGTTCATCTCATCTAATCCACAGCATTTAGCATCTCCAGCTAGGGTCACTTTCTGACCATTACATCTGCACATCCAATTCACTACTGCATGATTCCACTTGGTTGTCTCGAATTCCTCCAGTTCTAAAGGAACTCATGCTCTTGCCTCCTCCTCACTGTCTCCCATCCTGAACGGCAAAGACCGATCTCAGGTATCACTCAACTCTTCTTTCCCCGCCCCTAACACATCTGAACAGTTACCAAGTCCTCCTGACTCTGGCACATGAGCATCTCTCAACAGTGTCTACCTTGCCCAGTTACCGCTGTCATTGTGCTGGTCTAGGCCACAGTCATCTCTCCTGTGGATTACTATAAAAGGCTGAGAAACTCATTTCCGGCCTCCAGCCTGACCCCCCTCGGAGCATTTCTGCACAGTGCAATCTTCTCTCGGCCCCACTATTCTCCTTCCCCAACGCACATGTACAGCTTAAGTGTCAGGGAAACCTCAATTTCTCTGACACACTACCCTAGACTGGATTCTCACTGCTTTCCTCCCACAGCAACATGTGACAGCATTTAACTTACTTCTTCTTGTACAGTAGGGAACTCTTGTTAATGGTGCGGATGACACCTCGACACACTGGAGCCTCAGGTTTTTAACTAGCCCATTGATCGAGTTCTGATGATATTTAGTAAGAGTGATAAGCAACGGGGCCTCGCTATTTTCTAACTTGCTTGGGAACGCCCCTAGTTTTCAATGCTAAATGTGGCTTTTTTTGAGATAGTTTCAATCATGTTCATAATAAGATAGTTCTTCACCATATTAACGAAGTCTGCTAATTTTCCTAGTGTACTGCTGGCTTTATTTTAAAGACTTACTCATCAGGTACTGAGATAATGCTATAATGATTTTGACATAAGCAATTACAAATTTTAATACTAATACTAATCTATCTAACCATGTAGCCTTGGAATAAACTCTATTGGTTACGTGCATTTCAACACAAACTAAAAACAACTTGCCACGATTCTTGAGTATTTTTATCTATATTCTGGACAGACTGTTGGACAGTTCAATTCCTTGGTTAGGTTTTGTCACTTGGGTTTTCCTACTGCCACAGCAGAGCAGCACTTTTCTTCTACCTGCGTTAGCGTTCTATAACAGTTCAAAATTTTTTAGAGACAGCACAAACTCAGCTTCTTTCCATGGTTATTGGCCTACTAAAGTTTTATACCTTTTAAACGAAATCTGTAGTCTCTGTTTTCCTAGAAACTAACCAACCACATTCAAGTTTCTAATTTTTTAAATAAAATATTTGTTCTTAGACTGTTTTATGATTTATAAACCATCTTCATTCTTGCAATCATACACTTTCCCAAATCTAATATTATGTACATTTTTCTTTCCTTGATTTCCCACTTTTTAATTGGATGATCTTTCAAAGAACCAAGGCTTGCATTTATTTACAAATACGGTTATATTGCTACAATTTCAATTTCATTTTATCTTTAAATCTCTTTTTATTTTATCTTTAAATCTCTTTTTCTTCTTTCTGTATACTCTACCCACTTCTAAAGCCAAGTGCTCAGATAATAATTAGGTATAGAGTTACCACTTAGTTGGCACTTACTTTAGATCAGTTACAAGGTAAATACTACGTATAACTATCCTTGTTTTTACAATGAAACCACCGAGTCTTAGAAAGGTTAGAAAACTTTAAACAGTAACAAAATGGGGAAAGCTAACAACTGATCCAAATCTGCCAGACTCAATGTTACTCTAAATTATCGTTACATAAGACCATACAATGTTACTTTTGGACACAGAACAAGGTATACCCTGTAAGTTTTGAGTTACAGCAATCTCATTGCTTTCTTTTTCTAAAGAAAGTATGACTGCAAGTTTGTTTCTGAAACAAGTAAATTTAAGAGCATAATTATGAATTGTCAAGGTTATTAAAAATAATTTGAATTATTAATGTATAGTTTTATAGCATTTATGATCAGAAAAAGTAGTCTGTGTAATTTCTAGTTTGTGGAAATTCATCAAGATCTTCTTTGTGCATTATCAATACATCTAGAAAATAAAGTCTTCTAAGTTACAGGCTGCTTTATCTTTTCACAGGTCATCTTGGACTCTGAGACTATTATGAACACTTGGCTAATACCGTGCACAAGCACAAAATTGGAATTCAAGGAGATAATCCTATGACCTCTTTTGGTGTCAACTCCTCGCTTACCTTCCAGATCTCTTATACTCTTTTTTGTAGGACCTTTCCAGAGATGGTGATCTTCGGTTGTCCCGATGCCTGTGTCTCTCCCGTTCTCGCTCTCTTAAAGGAATTAATACACAGAGCTGTTTTCAGCAGAAAGACTCAAAAACACCATCTCTTTTCACTGAATTCATCTTCTAAATAAATGGACCATATCTAAGAATTTTTCAGACACTATTCGCTAGGGGCCATTTTTATGCCTCCTTAATTTATTAGAGGATAAAGGAGCTTTTCTTGCCTCAGGAGTTAACTAACTTGGACAATTTCTGCAGTTTTCTTTAAAGAAAGAAGTCATGCGTGATGCTAAGCAATAAAGGGAATTTTATTGTAATCTTTGCTCGAGACCTTCTAATCAGCCAATCCCTGGGTATTTAACCTACAGGGGAAACTTTAAAAGACCTATTGCTTTCTAAAAACCAGCTCAACTTCACCCAGTAAATAAATGAGAATTACAAAGCTTTTACAATAAAGATTAAGACAAGGTTCTATAATAAAAGAGCTCTTAACTCTTACGCGTTACACGGGTCTGAGTTGTTGTTTTAGCTATCACTAACCTGCATAAGACCATGACTAAGTCACTTTAATGCTTTTTTTAATCTGGAAAAAACTAAATGGGGAAGCTAGGCTTATCTAATGTGAAAAACAGAATGAGGGATTTAAAAACCCTTCCAATGTAAAGCTGGAAATTATAATAAATAATTTGAACCTATTGAACAATAAAGATCTGAAACTAACATCTAAACTCCTGCGTGTCTGAATCAGAACTACAAATCTAAAGGAAGTAACCACTCAGTTTCAGAATGAGGTGAAAATGCCATATTAACCTGAGTTCAGCAAGAAGACATAAAAATGTCTGACCTCAAAAATATCCCCCAACTTAAAACAGGAAAAAAAAACAATACATTGAAATCAAAACTTAAAAAACTGATAGAGATCAATGAGTGCTTAGATACGTAGTAAGACAGAAATTGCTTTTTTCACTTGAAAGATTTCCACATTCTCAAGGGAGACTCCTTTGAATGATGCTTTAGCATATACACACTCCTTGGGTGTATCCTAACTGTTCAAAATGAAGCAGCCAGGGCTTAGGATGCTACTTTCTTCATCCACTGTATTTCTTTCTTTTCTTTTCTTTTTTTTGAGACAGAGCCTCAAGCTGTCGCCCTGGGTAGAGTGGCATCACAGCTCACAGCAACCTCCAACTCCTGGGCTCAAGCAATTCTCTTGCCTCAGCCTCTCAAGTAGCTGGGACTACAGGTGCCCGCCACAATGCTTGGCTATTTTTTGGCTGTAGTTGTCACTGTTGTTTGGCAGGCCCAGGCTGGATTCAAACCCGCTAGCTCTGGTATATGTGGCTGGTACCTTAGCTGCTTAAGCCACAGGTGCTGAGCCCATCAGCTATATTTCTAAAGCTATAGTTTACATACAGGCAATAAATCTCTATAACAGTATAGAAATTAGGGAATAGTGCCACCTGTCAAAGTTATATGTAATTTGTAGTATAATGGCTACTGAAAAGAATAATCACCTGTATTTCTAAATAAAAACACCAACTACAGAGTATTTTCTATTTTTATTTTTTAACATTTCGCCAATAAAATTTTGCATTTAAGAATAGCACTTCTGATGATAATTGCTACCTCTGAGTGGGTAGAAATTGAAAAGACCAATTTGGATATAAGACATATTTAGTAACACTATAAAGATGAACACTTTATCAAAGCAAGAAAAATTGTGTGTTACTCTTTCCAAGATTCTTCCGTGTTTGCAAACATCCAGATACTCCTTGGGTCCACCATGCTACCTCTCCAGTGGCTACACGTCTACTGTCACTGGGACAGCCCTGGCCATTACTGTGCAGTAGCACCACTCGGCTGGAAGCCCACCGCCTGCTTCCTGAGCACGCTGCTGAGCAGCACCTTGGTGCCCTGCAGCTGCAGCTGCTTATTTTCTCATCCCCGAGAGTAACTTTGATCTTTCAGGATAACAAAAACATACATCCATTTCTTCATAAACCTTTTCTAAAAATAGTTCACCCTAAAGCAATCTCACAGTTGTCACTCAGCCACATGTAGGAGGAGGAGAAAAAGAAGGAAGATGGAATTTGTAAAAAGACAGGTTCACTTACCCCACGAAACAGGGGAAAAGCAGCCAGAGGACAAACCATAAAATTTCCATAAACTGAACACAATCCAGTCCGAGTTCATGCAGTTTCAGTTTTTGCC
Source organism: Otolemur garnettii (assembly GCF_000181295.1). NCBI lineage: Eukaryota > Metazoa > Chordata > Mammalia > Primates > Galagidae > Otolemur > Otolemur garnettii. The sequence goes on from NW_003852458.1 coordinate 952,709, forward strand.
AACACGCTTCTAGAAGTCATCACAGGACTTCCCATGGCCCATGTTTGTGTCGAAGCCTTCCGTACAATACCAAAGACTGATACTCCACCTAACACCCCAGGAAGGCCAAGGACGATGTGGCTGTGCCCCTAAGACAGTTCCAAGGCAACTACCCCAAGCACATTAGAAAACAACTCTAATATAAATATAGACTATTTTAGAAAGATATAGATCCTCATAGTACCGAGTATGGTTTAGCATAAAGTAGATTTGAGGTAATTCTTGTAGCATTTGACTCTATCGAGATTGTCAGTCCACAGGACATCTGAGTTTCTGGGTTTCTTCAAACACATCATTCAAAGTTTAAGCTTCAGTAGAATTTAGGATTTACAGCTGAGCCCTGGCAACTCCTCCAATTACAGTATCCCAAGATGGGGGAGAAAAAAAGTGCTACTCAGATTTGTTTGCACCAAAATGTTTTCCCAGAGACAAGATTATTAACAATCCTTCGAAGTCTAAAGAAAACTATTTACAAACTCTTTCCAATTTAGATTTTCACGATAAAATTGTAAAATAAACTATCACTGGCCTCTGCCACCTCGTTCATCACAGAATAATTGAGAATAATATCGACCAGAAACAGTAGTTTACGCTGTTTTGAACAATGACTTTAAAAAGTCTACTGACTCCCACTCAGCTTTGGCCTCCAGAAATCGGTCATCCCTGCAAGAATCACATTCCCTGTCCCCTGCACCAGCACATCCTGCGGAGGCAACAAAGCATTTTCCTTCTCGGCCTTCCAAGCACCAGTCACTATCTTCAGGGCAAAGAATAACCACCATCATTTCCTGACAAAACGTTCAGTCAGAATCAAATCAATACAGCCATCAAAAAAACATGGAAACCACTGTGTGAACTGATTTTTGAAATGAGCTGAGGAGTAGCAACAGGAGGCAAGACCAGCTCCACTCACAGAGGAAGTGACCGGGTGTGAGAAGCTCAAATACTTTTAGCACACAAGTTCCACAAGGCAGTGAAGGTAAACACACTACAGGGAAAGAAAGAGGAGCACTGTCATTAGCCTGACAACTGAAGAGCTCCAATCTTCGTTGACAGCGTTCACCGAGGCACTGATAAACATGAGTACAGTCCTTACCTCTGTCTTTTTATGTTTCTATAAAAACCAACGGTTCTTAGCTTTGGGGGGTAACAGACTCTTTGAGAATCTGCCATAAGCTTTCTTATGGAAAAACACATACAAAACTTTGCATATAAACTTTAGGGCATTTCTATAAGACTATCTAGAATCCCATTTTTTAAGAACTCCTGCTCAAAGCCTTATTTCGCTCATATTTATAGCTATTCGGTCTTAAAAATAAGTGGTATAGGGCAGCACCTGTGGCTC
>NW_003852458.1:954136-972486 GCF_000181295.1 Otolemur garnettii
AAAAAAAAAAAAAAAAAAGTGGTACAGTCTAGAATGGAACAGTATTTTTTAAACACAACTTTCCTCAGTATGAATACGTGTCAATGCAACAAATCTGGTTAGAAGCTAGTCTGAAAACTCTAGCTTTGATCATGTATAACCCACATCATTTCCTTTTTCAGAGAAACAAAGAAGGCAACAACATACAATGAACTTCCACTTATCCTAAAAATCAGAAAGTGTTGCCTGTTAAGTAGTTAGTTTGACTCTCCATGGATACCAGATGCAGAACATAATTCCAAAACAACTCAAAGGCTATAACCTGGTATGAAAATCACACTGAACAAAATTCATGATAAAACAAAAAATACAAGCTCTTTTATGTCACAGGATCATCATTAAAATATTAACTGTTAAGAAAGAAGAGTAAAAGGCTTCCCTGAGATGAATCTACATAGATAATGCTGGAATGTTTTTCAAAAGTGGCTTTTTCTGGTATCAATTTATTTACTTGCCAGGTGCCTCTTCCTCTCAAAAACATGCTCTCTTTCCTTTTATGAGTCAAAATACACTCCTGGACCCTTTTGGTTTGGTTTGACATTAGTGGAAATGGACTGTGTCTGGGCCTCTGCAGTTCACTAGAGAAGTCCCCACATCCAGGTTACCTGCTGCGCTCATAGCTGCGGTGGCGGGACGGCGTTCTCCCCCGTTCATAGTCAGATCTGTAGCGGGTATCTTGCCTTCTCCTGTCAGGACTGCGGCCTCTCTCCCGCCGATCTAGGGACCGATGCCGCTCCCCTCGCCCATGACTGTGATCTCGGTGCCGGTGATCATCATAGTGTTTGAGCCTTTCTGGGGACCTTCTTTCACTGGGAGCTTTTGGGAGTGGGTAAGGAGGGAGATGCCTGAAATGAGGACTACTGCTGTTATTGGCACTGGGCAAGAAAGAACTTGGGTTGTTCTGGAAACTACTAAAATTGGGAGGTGGGAAGTTGTGATGTGAGTATCCTGGAGGGTACTGATAATTAATCTGCTGTGGCATGGCCGGAGGGGGCGGAGGGTGAGGCATGGAAGGTGGTGGCATCATGAAGGGGAAAGTGCCTTGCCCGGGAGGTGCTCCAGGGACAGGCGGGTTATTGGGACAGGGCATGGGGGGAGGCATGGGAGGAAAGCAGGGAGGAACTGGGAAGGGGTGCCTCATCTGGTGGTTGGGGAAAGGAGGCCTGACTGGACAGGGGGGAAGAGGGCCTTGTGCTGAGGGAGGCATGGGTGGAGGGAAGGGTACAAAGTCTGGTCGTGGAGGCAGAAAACTGGGGGCTGGAGAGTTCGAGAAAGTAGTGGAAGGGGCACTTGGAGGTTCATATTGATATTGCACCGGAGGCTGCTGAGGGTGAAGCAGTCTCAGATTTTGGGGTCTGAAGGCTGGTGCTGAGGGTCTGGCTCCATGTCCTCCTCGTCCTCGAGGACATCCACGTCCTGGGTGGAACGACATTCTATGGCTATGTTAGAGAAAAGAGAAAGAGGAAAGTTAAAAACAGAAACAAACAAGCGAAAAAAACCCACCTCACTGCGTAAACAGGGTTTCATTAATGCCTGATCACTTTGACAAGCAATTAACAGACCTTTTAGCCAGGCCGCTGGAACAGTCTACCCATTTAATACGGGGTTCTCGATGATATCTGAAACTCTTCAGAGCCAATAGTCATCTTCCTGTCTTGGCCACGTAACCCATTGCCATGGTCAGTCCCTCGACCTTGTCATTCCTTAAAGCTGCTCCACTTCCAAACTGACAAATTCAGCATCCCATTGTTCAACCATTCACTGTCCTGTCCCTGCTCAAGTTCCCCCTCATCTTGAGCTCACATGTGAGGTCCATGCACACCTGCACCAGCATCTTTCTGTCTTCACTTCCCACCCACTCAGCAGAGACCCCACGGTCCTGCACCTCAGTGATCTGTTTTTCAATACCCTCAATTCTGCTGCCCCTCTCTATTTCAGTCCAAAGGACCTGGCAACCCCCAACCTTGAAATACAAAAATGTGTTTTCTGGAAGATAACCAGAAAGTAGAACCGTAGAAAAATACCCAACTAGGTTGACTAGCGCTTTTGGAAATTCACAGTCATTTGATTCGGCCAAGATATCCCCCTGGCATGCCTCTGCAGCCAGCTCACTCTCCTAACTACCCTCCACAACTACTATAAACCTGTACCTTCTTCCCCACATTCCATTCCCTCTTCACACTCAACAAACAACCTTACCTCCTACCTCATGGAAACACAGTCAGAAGAGAACCCCCTCAACTTTCTCTACCATGTCTACAAACCCATGTGTGCCTAACTCCATCCTCTCCCAGTTCCCTTCTCCTGACAAATGCTATCCTGACACGCGTGTTCTGGAACCCATCCCCTAAAGTACATATCTGGGATAATCACGCTTCTGGTGTTCTTTCACTTCTCCTTGCTACCAGCCCCTTCACACCAGCATTTAAAAATGCTCAGGTCTATTCCAACACAAAATACTTTCCTTGGCCTCTGGGTCTCCCTGCACTTTTCACTTTCTTTCTCTTTACCTTTACAGCCAGATAAGCTGAAAAAGTTGCTATGGATTGTTTGTGCCCCTTGCAAAATGTGTATGTTAAACCCTTAATCCCCAGTGTGACACTGTAGATAGATTGTGCCTCTGGGAGGTAATTAGAGTCATGAGGGTTGGGATCTCATGATGGGATGAGTTCCTGTCTAAAAAGATGAGACACAGACTTCCCTCTCTCTCTACCAAGTAAGGATATAGCAGGAAGGTGGCCAGCTACGAGCCAAGAAGGCACGCACCAAGAACCTGACACTGCTGACACTCCAATCTCAGATTTCCAGCCTCCAGAATTACAAGAAATAAATGTTTGTTGTTTAAGCCACCCAGGCTATAGCATTTTGTTATGGCAGCCCGAACTGCCTAAGACAAAAGTGAATACATTTCCAGCTTACTCTCATCTAGCTTTTGGCTTCTGCCGCTACTCCAGTAAGTGAAATTACCAGTGTCTGCCTTGTCTTAACAACCAGTGGTCACTGTCAATCACCTCACTTAATCTCTATGCTGCACTCAGTGCACCTACCTGACCCCATCCCCATGGAGGCTTTCCTTAGCTTCCTGACACAACACCCTCACCTGTCCGTCCTATCTCTCTGGCTATTCCTCCTCAAAGTCTCCTGTACCAGCTCCTCCACTGCAAGGGAGCCTTAACCATTTGGTATTCCTCTAGAGTGCAGCTTGGGCACTCAGCTCACCCTTCTTACCAAGGTGATCCCTCCCACCTGGATTGCGTCAATTACCACCCATCGGTCAGTAACTCCCAAAGATACATATCTAGCCATCAACTTCCAAGCTCCAGACCCATTTTGCTAACTGCCAATGCAACCTCTCTCCTGAATGTCTCACTGACTTTGCATATTCAACACAACATATCCTAAAAGGAATTAAGCAAGTAATGATCTTTCTCTCCAAGACAAATACTTGCTCCTTTCTTAGTGTTTCCTCTCTCAACAAACGACGCCATTAATGGTTCTCAAGACGTATAAAAGATAACCATCTGACCACTTTTCCTTCCTCACCTCCCTTCGCTAAAAATTTATTTTAGAATTCCTATCATTTAATAAAAGCAGTTTTAAAAATTAAGATTCCTATCATTTCTGCTGCCCAAATACTTCTAGAATTCATCCACTTCGTACTGTCACCTCTTGCTGGCCTTTCTACAAACACTATCACTGCCCCAGGGCTTTGTTAGGTTCCGTGTTCTCACAACACTATACTGTTTCTTAGCAGCTCCTACAATAATTACAATGCGCCAATTAATTATATAATTCCACCTTTCATTTCTACTTGCACCTGAGAGCTGTAGGCTCCATCAGACGGGGCTCTGGGATGTTTCAATAACTGTTCCGGTCTTGGTTCCTGGCCCTGTGTACAATCCTCTGTTGTGTTGTGCTCACTGCTAAAAGAATCCGCACATTTTCCCCTCTCCCCACATACCTAAATCCTTCCTATCCCCTGTCGTGGTCTCTCACCAGTGTTTACTGCTCTCTCTGTTCCCCCAAACTAGGCCATTCCCATCACATCACCCACCATGTACTGCCTTGCATCATGATGTATTGTCTGGATATGTCACATCTTCCGCAGAGACTATAACCTCTAAAAAAACAAAGAATAAAATAGACATAAACATGTTTCCCAAACGTCAGATGCTTTAAAATATTTCTGCAATTATCCTAACACTGATTCTTCATTCTCCGATGCACTTAACCTACTAACAAAATTAAGAACATTCTGAACTGCATTAAAGTTTCCAACTAAATTTTAAGATTTCCTCACTACTTGTCTGTCTGACTCAAAACTATCATGAGCTAAAGACTGAAAAAATAGGCATATCCTATCTCTACTTTGCTGAAAGAGTGGGGTAAAAATCACTTCTCTCCCTTCTTCCTCATTTCCTTCATTATAAAAACATGTAGGAATAGATCAAATACAAAAATCAAAGTGAGACTAGCATTCAAATTCAAACATAACCCTAATCTTGTTAACATAACCATTATGATTCTTCATTTTCATTCTTGGCTCTTCCCATAAAAAGACATTGTGAACACAAATAACTTTACAAATACTTGAACTTCAGCAAAATATTTTTAAAAAGTCAAATATTCTATTCAAAAAGTTTTAAAGTAAAACATCTTCCTAAGGTCTAGGCCTAAGCAGACTTTCAAATGGCTCATGGAAATAATTTTCAGATTACATATCAATCATGGTAACAAGAGATACCAAACAATACCTAATTCATTATTCAGTCCAGTGCCTTTGTGATAAAGCTGGGGCCCAGACAGCTGATCTTGCTACCATAGGCTACTCACTGCTGTTAGAATCAAGTTGAACTCCATCCTTAGCATTTAAGAATTTAGGCTCTGGACCTGACATCTCCTTCAGGCTTGTTCCCCATTACTTTCCCTACTATCCCAGCACATGCCAAGTTCTATCACTCAGCTTGTTCTTTGCTCCTGCTTCTCTCTCTAAAATCTCCTCCTCAGTGAACTGCTACCCATCCAGGATCTCAAACGCCACCTCCTCTGTGAAGCCTCTCCTGATTCCCTCTGAGAGGTAATCACTCTAATCACCCCTTCTGAAGCCTCTCCTGATTCCTGAATCACTCCTTCTGTGAAGCCTCTCCTGATTCCCCTTAAGAGGTAATCACTCTAATCACCCCTTCACTCTAAGCTTAGTCTATACTTACTTTTACAGCACTTACCAGAGACTGCCTCATATTATGGCCATGTGTGCACATGTCTAATTCCTTCGCTAGATAATTAGCTCCTTGATGACATGGGTTAATCCACAGTCATTTCTGTATCCTTCACAACCCCTGGGAGAGCATCCTGCACACAGTAGGTGATGAATAAATATTTACTGTCTCACCAATGGTATATGTTTCTATGTTGCGACTGTACATATCCCTTCCATGAATATCCACAATAGATGTGCATTAAGAAGACTACCCAGAAGACAGAACTTTTCACCCATTCGTGCAGCATTTAATGAGCCCATACATAAAGCACTGTCCCTGGCCCTGTGGATTCAAAGACAGGTAAAGCACACAGCCTGCAGGATTCAGGTAAGCAGAACCTAACACACAAGTAGGTTTTTAAAAAATACAATTTAAGGCGATAAAACGAAGGAAAGAGATTCTGTGCAGGATCTAGTACAAGAAGTGTGCTGAACCTAGAGGTGGCAACAGGTGAGGGTCATTAACACTGTTGTACAGTAAGTGTGATAAGTTAAACAATCACTACCCGATCCTCATGAATGCTTCCATAGCTATACAATGTACGAAGACTGATCACAAAATTGACCTATTATATAGGCATGGTCAGGCTGTGCTGTGGATGCAGACTTTAATTCAGAAGTCGAAGGATTTGCTGCAACTCTAGAAGTAACTGTTTCTGAGTCTGCCCACTCCTAAGTTGCTGTTTGAATAGTTAACACGCCCGGGAACGTCAGTTCATGTAAAGGAGTTGCAAAGTGTGACTACATTTTTACTGCGCACTCTGCCTTTCTCCCAGATGAATCTGCAGGCCAGTCACCTTCGTCTGGCACATCCCTAATTGTGTGTTCACCTGTTTGCTTCTCCCGCCAGCCTGTGCCCCATGAGACAATTGTTTGGCTCGCGGTCTCGCTTCCCTGCGAGACCCCAGCGGCCCCAGGCCTGGACCACAGCGCTCATCCCACAAATGAATGAAAGATCTCCTCTTTCGTTACTAGTTATCTGCGGGATCCGGGCCTAGGGTCTCTCTTTGGCCCTTAGCAGCAGATCCGAAGAGGGGCTGCCCGACCCCAACTCTCAGTACCTTTTCACCCAGCCCCAGACTCCAGCCCCTTTTAAATCCCGACACTCGGAAACACTCCCCCTCCAACCCCAGCCAGGTGCCCCCTTTTACCTATCGAGGGCTCCCGGGCAGCGCGGTTGCCGTCAGAGGTAAGCCAGGCTAACTCGACAGCCGCCAAGTCTGTGGCGCCGCCCACGCCTCCGGAACAGGAAACCCAGAAAATTAAAAAGCAAACCTGCGAAAGCAGGCGCGAGGGAGGGAGAACTTTCCCGCTGGCCGCGGCGCCTTTTGTGCAGGGATTGGCGCGTCAACGAGAGCGATGGACATCTCGACCAATCGTCCGCGGCCGGCTCTCCGGGGCCCACCCCCAGCCTCTCGTCCTCCAATCCGGAAGCGCAACCGGGTGAGCCCACATTTCCGTCCGAAGAGGGCAGCCGGACTCAGTCAGTGGTTCTCTGAGCCTCTGACTCGCTGCAGCGCTGCTGGGCCCGAAGCATGAGCGACTCCGCGGGAGAGGGCGCTGGTCTCCGGCGCTACCCCGAGCTCCCGGTGTGGGTGGTGGAGGATCATCAGGAGGTGAGCGGAAGGCCGCTGCGCTGGGACAGACCCAGTGCTGATGCTCGAGGACCAAGCTTCAGGAGACCGTGCAGCCCTAGCGGCAGCGGCGAGCAAGATCGCCACAATTGGTTAACTGCCCGAGTTCCCCTGCAGACAGCTTGAAAGATTAGCAGCTGACGTTTATGGGACGCTGACTGTGCGTCGGGCAATTCACTTGACACGGTGCACCCAAATCCCACAACTGATGGTGTCGAGATTCAAACGTGAGCAGTCTGACTGCAGGGCCCCTTAACCTGCAGTAAACACTAGCTTCCAAATGTCTCATGGTATCTCCATCACAGCCCTGATGTTTAAGTGGCAAACTAAGGTTTTCCACCTGGGCTCTCATCTGTGAAATGGGGACAGTAATCAGAGAACTCATGGGGCCTTTAGGAGTATTTGTGTGTGTAGATTGTGTCATAAAGTCTTTTAACACGGTGCCCCAGCATATCTAGATACTAAAAGTTCTTTCCATTTTCCCAGCTACAGTATAGTAGCAAAATTGTGATTTAGTCTGGGCTTTTGGAAATCAACAAAGAAAGTCCATGGATCTAAGAAATTTATTTTAAAGTACCAGGGGCTATCTTGATACAAAAGAAGAAAGATTTGCCAATAGAGAAAATTAAGTGGAGAGGAAGAAATGGATTTCTCAGGTTGTGAACATAGTGTCATTGAGCTAGAGAGAAGGAGCAAGCGTGGGCGAGGCAGTGCTTTCAAATTCAGTGTTCAATCCAAAACTGTAGAGAGTGTTAGAGGAGAAAGAGTCTGACAGACCACCTGACCCAGGCCCGCCATCCTTAAGGTACCAAATGACCTTGAACACACAGTTACTGCTGACCTAGGAGTTAACCAGCAGTTTGTCCCTGAGCCCCACTCCTGATCTGTTTACCAGTTGTGTTTGAGATGGGGATAAGAAGGCAGGTGAGGGCGGCACCTGTGCCAGCCCCATATACCGCGGGTGGCGGGTTCAAACCCAGCCCCGGCCAAACTACAACAAAAAATAGCTGGGCGTTGTGGCGGGCGCCTGTAGTCCCAGCTACTCAGGAGGCTGAGGCAAGAGAATCACCTAAGCCCAAGAGCTAGAGATTGCTGTGAGCTGTGATGCCACAGCTCTCTACCGAGGGCGACAAAGTTTTGTTTAAAACAAACAAAAGACAGCTGGAGGGGCAAGTTGGAAGTTCTGAGGAGAAACTAATGATTGAAGTCATTATCTGAGCTATCTACATTAAACATATTTCATCTTTTTCCGCTTTTTAGTAAGTTAGATGCTTCAAATCATGTGCAGCTGTGTTTAGCCTTGTTCTTCAGCCTGCAGTAGAGTTTGTGCTGGTGATTTCAATGGCAGTCTGACTGTGTGCATGTTGTATGTGTCTTTTACAGGTTCTACCTTTTATATACCGAGCCATAGGCTCCAAGCATCTTCCTGCCAGTAATATAAGATTTTTACATTTGGACTCACATCCAGATCTTCTTATTCCTGTGAACATGCCAGCAGACACCGTTTTTGATAAGGAAACACTCTTTGGGTAATATGTGATTTTGTTAATAACTTTTTATGTATTTGAAATACAATTTGCAGTAGATTATAAGCAATTATGGGAAATAGACTTTGCTGATAGACTCATGGAGGTTTTTTTTTTTTTTGTCTGTTTGTCTTTTTTATTTATTTAGAACAAATGTTGACAAACTTTTTCTTAAAGAGCCAAACAGTAAATATTTCAGGTTTTCTAGCCATATAGTCTCTGTTGCAACTATTAATACTTATCTCTGCTCTTGTGAAAGCAATCATAGGTGCTATGTAAACAAATGGCACTAACTGTGTGCCAATAAAACTTTATTTACTTACAAGCCAAGTGTAGAGGTGTGCACTTGTAGTCCCAGCTACTCAGAAGACTAAGGGGGTAGGATCACTTTAGGCCAGGAGTTGGTGCTATGTTTGTGCCTGTGAATATCCACTGCACTCTAGTCTGGGCAACATAGCAAGACCCCTTCTGTGAAAAAAATATATAAAACTTTATTTACAAAACAGCTCAGCCAGTTTTTGCCAACCTCTGACTTAGAATGTAGAACTGTAGAAGTAGAAGGGGATTTTAGAAGTTATCTGATCCAGTTCTCCTTTCTTCTCTTTAAAAGCCTACATACTGAGAAACAAGAGAATATCTCTTAATCTAAGTACAGTTCAGTAATCATATAGAAAACACATCTTTAATTTGTATATCCTTCCTTCCAGTATGGCGTCTATCCTACCTCTCAATTTGTTTATTTTCAAGTCACAAATCCTGTTGTCTTTCAGTTTTATGGAACCATAGAGATGGAAGTGAAATCGGTAATTTGTACTTCAACCTTCAGAAAGATCATACCTAATGCATCTCTATGTAAAGAATCACTAGCTTCTCTTCTGTAACAAAGTTCCCTGAAATCTGTTACTGTCTCTTCATATGTGTATATAGAATGTAGCCTGCTTGTATAATATTATATAAAAAGTTACATAACAGCAATTTTCCTCTATAGTAACATTGAAAGATACAATGTATATCCAAATGGATTAATGTTAGCCTACTATGTTTCTTTTAGTTTACATTTTCCAAATCCTCCTTCAGGGCCCTAACTCCTATAAAAATACAGTGATTCTACTATTGTCCTTATTCTCTCATACATTTAGAGGTTGTATGTTTTAGAAATTGAAAGAATTATGAAGCAGGTACACAGATTATATAATTAGTCTTAGAATAACATTTCTTAAACTTTTTAGTATCAGGATTCTTTTGTACACTTAAAAATCATTGAGTTTGTTTTGATTTGTTTGTTTTGGGTGTTTTTTTCTGTTGTTGTTTTTGTTTTGACAGGGTCTCACACTGTCACCCAGACTAAAGTGCAGTGGCCTTGTCATAGCTTGCAATAGCCTGAAACTCCTGGGCTCAAGCTATCCTCCTTGCAAATAGCTGGGACTCCAGGCACATGTCACCAAACTTATATTCCTTTTTCTTTTTCTTTTCTTTTCTTTTTTTTTTTTTAAGACAGAGTCTTACTATGTCACCCTTGATAGAATGCCGTGGCGTCACAGCTCACAGCAACCTCAAACTCATGGGCTTAAGCGATTCTCTTGCCTCAGCCTCCCGAGTAGATGGGACTACAGGTACCCACCACAACACCTGGCTGTTTTTTTGGTTACAGTTGTCACTGTTCTTTAGCAGGCCGAGGCCAGGCTTAAACCTGCCAGCCTCAATGTATGTGGCCAGCGCCCTACTAACTGAGCTACAGGTGCCGAGCCTAAATTCCTATTTTTTGTAGAGAAAAGTTTTCACTTTGGTTCAGGCTGGTCTCAATCCTACTGCCTTGACCTCCCAAAGTTCTAGGATTATAGGCCTGAGCCACCACCTGACCTATTGGGCTTTTTTTTTAAACTTCAGAATATTACTTGTGGGTTATATCAATTGACAGTTATCATATTTAAAATTAAAACTGAGAAATTTTTTGATAGTTATTTTCAAATAATAATTACAAATCATGTGTTAGTATAAGATATTTTTTTTTAATTTCAGATAAATGTGAGGGCACAAACAACTAAGTCACAATGTTTGCATTGTTAGGTAGTTGCAATGTTGCCCTCTTGTTAGTTGTGTCCCACAACCCAAGAGGGGTGCCATATGTCCTTACATTGTGCCCATTAAGTAGGAGCTCACCAATCTCCCTCCCTCTTCTCCTCTCTCCCCACTACATCCTCCTCCCCCAACTTGAATTGAATTGAGTTTTTCTCTTATGTGAGTGAGTATTAGATCATCTACTGGCTTCATATTAGTATTGAGTACATTGGATACTTGCTTTTCTATTCTTGTGATACTTTACTAAGAAGAATGTGTTTCAACTCCATCCAGGTTAATTAAAAAGATGTGACATTTCCATCTTTTTATAACTGAATAGTATTCCATAGTAGACATATACCACAGTTTTTTAGTCCATTCCTGGGTTGGTGGCCATTTAGGTTGTCTCCACATCTTGCTGATTATAAATTGAGCTGTGCTAAACAATCTAGTGCACTTGTCCTTATGATAAAATGATTATAAGGATAAATATATTTTCTAAAACAAAATATTTACTGAGAAGAGAGGCACTGTTCAAATTTTCACAGATCTCTTTTAATATTTGCCTTTATGGTAGACCTCTAGATTCTCATATCTGTTCCAGCATTCAGTCTGTTGCCATGTTGCTGTCATTGAAGTGTATGATAAAAATTCAGGGTCTCATAGACATGTAATTGTAAAAGGAAAGAATATTTTCATAACCATTTCATGTAATTGGGAATATTCTTTGATACTACACCAAACTTGACAAGTGATGGTTTCTTAAAAGTAATTTGAAATGTAGACTCTTACCTGAGCCCAGTATCTCATGCCTGTAATCCCAGCACTTTGGAAAGCTGAGGCCACTTAAGGCCAGAAGTTCTAGACTAGCTTGGGCAACATAATAAAACTTTGTCTCTATAAAAAACTAACAGGCATAGTGGACCACATGGTGGACTATGGGAGGCTGGGGCAGCGGGATCACTTGAGCACAGGACTTGAGACTGCAGGGAGCTATGATTGTACTCATTGTACTCAGCAGAGCAAGACCCTGTCACTAAAAACAAAATTAAGAAATAAATAAGTAAAGAAAATGTAGAATCTAACAATTCAGTCTCAAGTGTCACTTGGTCTCTTCTTTCAAGAAAAATATTTAGCTTACAATTTAATCCCAAGTGCTTTTCCTTGAGACAGCTATTACACTTCAAAATATGTAGCAGAAGTGCTTTCTATGCACTGATCATTTTGCCACACAGAATATTTTAAAATGTATACTCAGGATCATTTTTAATAAAATCAAGGATATTTTTAAAAGAGGCTTTTTTCCTTGCTAGTGCTTGATGGTGAAGAATACAATGAGTACTAATCTAGCTGCCTTGTTTGAGCTCAAGACATCAATTCACCATTGATCGTGCATCCATTATAAATGTCAAAAAATGAAAAGGGGAAATAATACATTATAGCAAAACTATTTTCTTTAAAATACTAGTGGTAACCCTGAAAAAAGTCTCAGAAATGACCCCAGAAGCCACACTGAGACCTGCTGTCTTAAAATGTGTGAATGAAATTGTATTGGGGGAAAAGTACTGACCATTTTAATGTTTTCTATTTCTTTGCCAGAGAATTGAGCATTGAAAATTGGATTATGCCTGCAGTTTACGCTGGCCATTTTTCCCATGTAATATGGCTGCATCCCACATGGGCTCAGCAAATCAGAGAGGGCAAACACCACTTTTTGGTAGGCAAAGACACTTCTACCACAACAATCAGGTAATTTTGTTATATTTAGGAATATAAAGAGGGGTAGATGCTTCTATCTTATTTTGGATCCCTGTGATAACTTCCTAAGTATCTCTGCCCACAAATAGGGTCAGACTAAGCTTCAGCTCCTCCACAATGAACTCTCAAAACACCAGAAACAGGTCTGCAAGTCTCTTGACATCATTCATGTACCATTTAAATTTTGTGCTAGCAAAACTGGATTTTGAATAATATAATTTTCATCTTGTGGAATTTAGGCTGCGTCAATGGCTGTTGTCATTAAATTATTGAAGTTATTGGGCGGTGCCTCTGGCTCAAAGGAGTAGTGCACCAGCCCCATATGCTGGAGGCTGTGGGTTCGAGCCCTGGCCAAAAACTGCAAAAAAAAAAAAAAAAAAAAATTATTGAGGTACTTTATAGATTTATACATTCAATAGTACATTTCACTATGTCCTTCCAATGCAACTATTGTCTGCTGAACAACAGTGGAAGAGCAAAATTATCTCACTTTGGCTTTTTTTAATAAATCCAATCGCTGATTTAGTAGATTTGAGGTTTTCATTTTTTTAATATAAATTAGCTTTAGATAATTAATTTAAATTATGGCATCCTTTGAATTAAGTTAATATGCAATAATTTTTTGTATAACCTATTCAGCCGGTATTCTGTGTAGAGGATGCCGAGAGACAAATGACCTCTAAGCAAGATGATTTACAGCTGAGGGGTGGACGCTCAAGCGACTTGTCCACAGGTGCACCTTATGGAGAAGGAGCCCATGCCCTCAGCACGTAGTCATTGTTAATTACTCCCCTCACCTGTATCATTCCGTTTCAATAAAAGGCTGGTGGGGAGGTTGCCCAGGGCTACCCGGAAAGTAAGGGCTAGCCCGCCTTCCACAAGCTTGTACTTCTAATCCGCCTTTCGCCTGGTTCCTTCCTGCGCTAACCGAGACCAGGGCCATAGGAGCCCGACGGGTTGCAACATTCTGTGTATCTTATGATGCTATATTACCTTTTGAAGTATCAATATGTTCTTGACTTTAAACTCTCTGTGATAGTATAAATATTTCAAGCAGTGTAATCATAACTTTCTAGAACCTGATGGGTAATGGGATGAAATGGGAATGCACTGAAAATGAGGTACAGTCTTTCTCATTGAAAATGATACTTTCGGCTGGGCGCCTGTGGCTCAGGTGGCTAGGGCACCAGCCACGTACACCCAAGGTGGCGGGTTCGAATCCAGCCTGGGCCCGCCAAGCAACAATGACGGCTGCAACCAAGGGATAGCCGGGTGTTGTGGTGGGTGCCTGTGGTCCCAGCTGCTAGGGAGGCTGAGGCGGGAGACTCGCTTGAGCCCGGGAGTTGGAGGTTGCTTTGAGCTGAAATGCCACAGCACTATACCCAGGGTGACAGCTTGAGGCTCCTGTCTCCAAAAAAAAAGAAAGAAAATGATACTTTCAATTTCTGATTTATTCTTAATGATACAATTAACTTTTGTAGTATGTTTTCTTACCATTGGTATAAATACCTTTGTTGTAATACTACATGAAAATTGTACTCACTTAGGCTATCATTCAAAAGAAATGAAAAGGACTCCAGATGTAAATGTTGTCCACATTCCTGGCATGTATGAATGAGTAGTAGGATTTTTATTGAGTACATCAGTGAGGAGGGCTAATTTAACCTGCAAAATCAAATAATTTTGAGCAACTGACACAGACATTTGAAACACCGCATATGATAACAATATCTGGAAGATTTGATTACCCAATGCTTTTGGTTATTCCTGCAAATAATAATTTTTAGACAAAAGACACATACATGTAGGTATGCCACCTGAGACATCTATGTGCATTTGTAAAATACAAAGTAAAACATTCATTATTAAAAAGAATATAAATTTAGGTTGGGGGATATATCCTGTACCATGTTAGGATGGTACAGCTTTTAATAAGTTTGGACATTGGTTTTATTATGTCATTCATCTTTTTTGAGAAAATATCTTTTTAAATTTACAGCTCTATATACTGAGGGAGGGCAGGTGGGAAATCAATTATTTTAGTTGGATAGAGCATGCTTCTAGAAAAATTTTGACTTCACTGTTCAAAGTGCTTATCAAAGCACAGTGTCAGTTACGACAGGTTTTGTCAGATATGGCCTTTCTTTCTGCCATGCCATAGTGAAACATCAGCTAATTTGTCTATTCTTCTTTAAAATTGCTTTTTCCTCTGATGCAGGGTTACAAGTACAGATTATTACTTCCTAAGCGATGGTCTTTATGTACCTGAAGACCAACTGGAGAATCAAAAACCTTTACAATTGGATGTGATTACAGTAAAGTCTTACGAACTCTGTAATAATCAAGAAGAAGTTGATGCAGCATCTTCTGCTAAGAAACCAAAGTTAACCCTGGAAAGTTCAGGACACACTGCATCTACTAACTCTGACTCCTGTTCAGAGGGACTGGGAGTGGACATAGTGCCACAGCCAAGCGGCCAAACTTGCCTAGAGCCGTCATGTTCTTCTGCTAGTCAGGAATGCCAGACTACAGCCAGCACCGGAGAAATTCTGGAAATTTTGAAGACTGGGGATGCGTTTGTTTTAGATATTGACTTGGATTTTTTTTCAGTCAAAAATCCCTTTAAGGAAATGTTTACTCAGGTAAATATGGTATTTTTACAACGAGAATTGTATGACATTTCTCTAGATGAGGAATCAGCAAGTTTGCCAGATAGTTATTTTAGGCTTTGGGGGGCCACATTCTCTGTTATATATTCCTTGTTGTTTTATTTTTTTCTTTTAATTTCAGGTTAATATGAGGGTACAAACACCGAGATCACAATATTTGAATTTGTTAGGTAGAGTCCCTCTTATAATCGTGTCCTGCACCCAAAAGGTATGGTATACACCCCCTTGTTGTTTTTTAAACTTTTGAAAATTGTGTATGCCATTCTCAACTTGAGAACCATACAAATATAGGCAGTAGGCTTTTGGCTGCCAATTCCTACTCCAGATAGTATTCATTATTTTGCATTATTATTATTAATTAAAGTAATAACATAGGTTTTTGTAAAAGATAAAATTATACAGTACAAGAAAGAGTATACAGTTTGCCCTCTGTATCCATGGGTTTCTCATCCATGTATTCCACCAACCTCAGCCTGAAAATATTCAGGGGAAAAGCAAATTACATCTGTAGTGAATATGTACAGCCTTTTTTTGGTGTGTATATGTGGGGGAGGGGAGACATCATGATTCCCTAAACAGTACAGTGTACCAACTATTTGCAAACCGTTCCGAGGTTCTGGAACCATTCCCACATGGATACTGAGGGACATCTGTACATTGAAAAATGTGACTCTCTTACCCATCCACATTCCCTCAGTTCTTTGCTTCAGAAACAAATGCTGAGGTTGGTTTCTCGTGTATCTTTCTGAAGATATTCTATATGTAAAACCTGGGACAGATTTTTCCTAAACTATGAGTTGCCTGATCACACGTCACTCTATGTAGTTAATGCTTTGGGCCTGGGATCTTAAGTAAAAGTCACTAGGTTATATTAATAGGCAGAGAGCTGAAATAGAAATATGCATTTAGCAAACTTTATTTGGTAACTTCATGATCCAAGTGAATATTCCTAGATTCATTTTATGGGAACATGTAACTGTTTACTTACCATTTTGGAGATTGTTCATTTTGGGGATTCACATTAACAGTCTTTTTTGACCCAAGTGCAGTATTTGATTTATAATCATGACAATGACACAGCAGTCCTTATTCTGTATACATATCAGGAGCCATTGTGATTTATCTAAATTATCAAAGATGTCTAATAGATATTGATTCAAAAGAGGTAAGTTTTAGGAATTAGTGTAACCTGGCTCAAGAAGACAGACCTGGAGAGCTCTCCCAACTTGCAGTAAAGGGAAAATTTTCCCCTCTACTTCTCTGCTATTGTACATGGGCAGCTCTCGGAATAATTAAACCACCTTAGAAATATTTTTTTAACTTGAAGAATGGCCATTCCTGGAAGCTAAAAGACCCAACTTTAGGAATTTATCCTGCAAATATACTCACCTGAATATTTGTAATGAAAACTTTTAAAAGGTTCCATTAGAAACTCAATGGCTTTTATTCCTTTTTGAGTAAGGTGACCATATTTTAACATTGGTAAAGCGGGACATCATGGTGGGGGGGGGCAAGGGGAGGTCTTGATTAAAAATTTGGTTTATATGGAGCAACGAAAATTTTCATAGAATGTAAAAATAGCATTGTAATATATATTTTTTTAATTTCAACATAAGTACAATTTTAAAATATAATACATTAAAAAAAAATTATGTATAGGGCAGCGCCTGTGGCTCAAAGGAGTAGGGCACCTTCACCTGGGTGACCTTGCCCAGGAGGGGAGTAGGGAGTTTACATTAGCCTTTTCATTTCCAAATGAAGTTACATTAACCTCTTCCTTCCCAAATGGAGTTACATTAACCTTTTAGCAGCCGAAAAATGTATATTCCCTTCCTGTTGCGCCCCCCCCACACCCATTCCTTAGCTTGTTGTGCATTCTTTCCAAAAATCGGGACATTTTTAAAATACCACAGGATGCAGGACAAATTGTTAAAAATCAGGACTGTCCCACCAAAAGCTGGACATCTGGTCACCTTATTTTTGAGTGCTCTCCAGAAACCTGGGAAAGTAGAGATTTCTGTATCCTTTATACCTTTAGGTACTATGGACTTTTCGAAAAGAGCTTATGTAGACTTTATAATTTGATAGCTATTTTTTAATATCCTAAGGAAAGACAGTCAGTTGTTTACCCTTTTTTATGGGCATGCTGAGAAGTTAGAGTTCAGTTCTGTTTGTTGCTTGTACTACTTATTAGCTGTACGATCTCGGCAAAGTTGCTTAACCTTTCTGACCCACACTTTCTTCACTTATGAAATCAGAGCAGTAATCACACCCAATTCATAGGATTGTCATGATGAGTAAGCAGTGAGGATAATGCCACAACAGTGTGCTTAATGAATTTTAGCTCCTGAGTATAAATCTACCTGACAATACTCTTAACTAAGATTACGGAGGACAGGTGTACCCAATATATATAATGGCTCCTTCCACCTGTGCTAAGTAAGGGGCGACTTCTACTAAGTCAGTCTATAGCAGGCATGTTTCTTCTACATGGAGCCTCCTGCCTGAGGTTCTGTGTCTTTCCCCGGCTGCCTCCAGTATTGCCTTCATATGCCAGAGCTCTCTTCTTTTGCTAGAAAAGTGGCTGGCAAGTGAATGCAGAGAGGGTTTCTTTTTTCTTTGTCATTATTAAAGAAATGTAATTTCCCGTAAGCAGCTAAAATCTGTTTAGATCCTAGGATATATCCATTTATATAGTAGAATATTATTAGAAACATTTTAATCTCATGACCCCTTAGCCACCTAGTCATTATCCATAGCTAATTTTTATACATTAATGCCATGCCCAGGTAGATGGAGTTACCCTATGAATACCATTTGCAGAGGCATAAAAGTATACATTTTGCCTGGATCTCCTAGACAAACCTTTACATAATTATCTAAGATATTCTCCTTGTATCACAGGCAAAGCTATCTTTCACTTAAAGCATGTCATTGAAAACAACAACTTTTTTCTGGCATGTGAACTTTTTGTTTTGTTTTCCAGGAGGAGTATAAAATCTTACAAGAGCTATACCAGTTTAAAAAGCCTGGCACCAACCTAACAGAGGTATCCTCCCTTTGTTTCTTTTATCCAGTTATCACATAACTTTTAACTTGTTAAAATGATGCCTAAGGACAATTCAAATTCTGTGTGTTTATTGGTGAAGCCCGTGGTTAGTACTTGAAAATTATGTTTTAACTAATTGACCTGAGATTTTTATCATATGGGGATTTTGCTTGTTTTTTGAAAGAACAACTGTGTAATTTCAGCTTTTCAATGTATTTAAAGGAAGATTTGGTAGATATTGTTGATACTCGAATTCATCAATTAGAGGACTTAGAAGCTACTTTTGCTGATTTGTGTGATGGTGATGATGAAGAGACTGTGCAGCGGTGGGCTTCAAACCCTGGGTAAGGTCCCCAG
>NW_003852458.1:973000-1013031 GCF_000181295.1 Otolemur garnettii
GCTTCAAACCCTGGGTAGGGTCCCCAGACACTGTCTCCAACTCAGCTTTCACACCAGTGGGCTTCAAACCCTGGGTAGGGTCCCCAGACACTGTCGCCAACTGACTTAAAGATACCATGAGACTGTGGTAGTAGTGAGCTTAGACTGGGATTGGAACTGGGGGGAGAAATAAAAGCACAAAGGAAGACTGGTTGAAATAGAAAGAAAAGGCTGGGGGAAGAGGCTCACACCTGCAATCCCAGCACTCTGGGAAGCCGAGGTGGATGGATTGCTTGAGCTGATGAGTTCAAGACCAGCCTGAGCCAGAGTGAGACCCTATCTCTACTAAAAATAGAAAAACTGAGGCAAGAGGATCACTTGAGCCCAAGTCGGAGGTTGCTGTGAGGAGCTATGATGCCACAGCAAAGTCTCCTCAAACTAACCAGACTTCTAAAGAGCCAGCCCATCAGCATGAAAATATCACTGTGCCTAAGGAAGTGCAGTGGGTAAGGTCCAGAAACCCAGAAAGTATTATTTCTTACTAATTAAAAGAAAAAAGTAACAGGATGAGTAGACAGGAAGGCCTCCGTATGCCCTATTTTTTTTCTTTCTTCCCATCCAACAAATTAGTGGATAATGATGGAGTGAAGGAAGCATTAAACAACTAGAAGCAGTAGTCAATCAGAGCTTCCAAATAATTCCACCCTGAATTAAATAAAGGCAGGCCAAGCAAAGTGGCTCATGCCTGTAATCCTAGCACTTTGAGAGATTGAGGTGGGCAGAATGCTTGAGGCTAAGAGTTCACAGCCAACCTGGGCAAAAAGAAACCCCCATCTCTATAAAAAATTTAAAATTTAGCCAGCAATGGTGGCATGTGCCTATAGTCCCAGCTGCTCACTTGACCCCAGGAATTTGAGGTACCAGTAAGCTAAGATGAAACCACTACATTCCAAGCTACAAAGCAAAGCCTTGTCTCAAAAAAAAAAAAAAAAAAAAAAAGTACCATCATTATTAGGAGGTGTACTTAGAACGTTTCTGTTATAATTGTATATACCAATCTTAATTTAAAAAAAAAAACTTTTAAACAGTCTTTTTAATTAAAGTCTAATTTTTATTAAAGTAAAATATACTTATCTGATTTACTATCTTTATCATTTTTCAGTATACAATTCAGTAGTAATAAATACATTTTTATTCTTTTTTTCCCCTCGTCTTCCTCCTACTTCCCCAAAACAATTTTTATAGTCACAGTAGGACTTCATATTTTTAAGGAAGAAATCTCATTTTCTTGAGTGTTATTTTCAGCCTTTTAACATAATCTATAATCCTTTACACAGGAAAACAGTAAGGAACATTTATTTAATATTTTAAGATGATACTTGAACAACTTTGTCTTTCATTTAGCAAGCATCACGTGAAGCATGTTATGAATGGAAAATGTTAAGTGATAATGTATCATTTGCTGCTGTCATTTTAGGTGAGGTGGTTGTAATGTATAATTGAGTGGGGTGGCTTTTTTCCAGAATGGAATCACTGGTTCCACTTGTACAGAGTTTGAAAAAACGGATGGAAGTGCCAGACTATGAAATGGTAAATATTTTATATTAAAGTATAAAACAAACCCTTTATAAAGATAATTTTCTGAGTAGAAACTTTTTTTTCTGTTATAGCATTTCACTTTTATTTATGTTTCTGTGAAGTCTGAATGAATTATTAAGAAAAGAAATAAGTGAAAAACTACATACTCTTTAGAAGCCACAATACTGGGAAAGTTTTCCAGGAAAAAAATGTCCTTTTTTAAATGTTATATATGAAGCAAAAATACTGTTTTTTGTTTGTTTGTTTAATATGTGGTTCTAGCTTTCCCAAAGTAGTCTAAAAATGTTTCTAACATATGTTTGCAATTTTTAAAGAATAACAAATTTATTTTATTTATTTATTTATTTATTTATTTTGCAATTTTTGGCCAGGGCAGGGTTTGAACGCACCACCTCCAGCATTTGGGGCTGATGCCCTACTCCTTTGAGCCACAGGTACCTCCCATTAATTTTTTTTTATTTTTTATTTCAGAATATTACAAGGGATACAAACGTTTTGGTTACATGCACAACTTTTGTACAGTTTGAGTCAAGGTTATAATTGTGTCTGTCCCCCAGATAGTGTCCCTTATGCCCATTGGATATGAATTAACCCATCCCTCCCTCTTCCCTTCCACTTGCTGGATTTCCATTGAATTTTACTACCATATGTACATATGCATGTTGATCACTAACACCAAAGTGAGCACATGTCAGGTTTGTTTTTCCATTTTTGTGATAGTTCACTTGGGAGGATGGTCCCCAGTCTCCAGGTTGTTACAAAAGATCCTAATTCAGTATTTTGTTGATGGCTGAGTAGTACTCCACAGCAGACATATGCCACATTTTAGTAATCCATTCATGGGTTGATGGGTGCTTGAGTTGTTTCCACTTCTTTGTGATCATGAATATATTATAATGTGTGCTACTATAAACATTCAAGTGCAAGTGTCTTTTTTATAGACTGACTTTTCCTTTTGGGTAAATTCATAGTTGTGAGATTGCTGGATGAAATGGTAGATCTACTTTTAATTCTTTGAAGAACCTCCACCCAACTTTCCAAAGAGCTTGTACTAGTTTGCAGTCCCACCAAAGGTGAGGGGATGTTCGTTTCTCTTCACATCCACGCCAGCATCTGTGGTTTGGGGACTTTTCAATAAAAGCCATTTTCACTGGAGTTAGGTGATATCTCACTGTGGTTTTGATTTGCATTTCCCTGATGGTTAGAAACATTCAGGATTTTTTCATGTGTTTATTGGCCGTTAGTCTATCTTCTTCTGAAAACCTTCTATTCATGTCTTTTGCCCACTTAATGGAGTTTTTTGATGTCCTCTTGCTTATTTGTACGAGTTCTTTATAGAGTCTTGTTTTTAGCCCTTTATCAGATGAACAGCATACAGATATTTTCTCCCATTCTGTGGGTTGTCTTTCCACTCTATTGATTGTTTCCTTGGCTCTGCCAAAGCCATTTTAATCTAATCCGGTCCCATTTATTTATATTTGTTCTTGCTGTGATTGCCTCTAGGGGCTTCTTGATAAATTCTTTGCCTACACCCATATCTATATGTAAGAGTTTTTCCAACCTCTTCTTCTAAAATTCTTATAGTTGCATGCCTTAAGTTTAAACAAAAATGGCATGGTCCTGGCATAGGAACAATGGACACACACCAGAGGATCCGAACAGAGAACTCAAGATACAAAACCATCCTCATATTGCCATTTGATCTTTGACAACACAGACAAAAGTACACGCTGGGGAAAAGAATCCCTGTTCAATAAAATGGAGCTGCGAAAATTGGATGACCTCGTGTAAAACAGGATCCTCACCACTCACAAAAATTAACTCGTAATGGGTAACAGACTTAAACCTAAGACATGAAAATGTAAGGACTATGTATTTGAGTTTTTTAATTTTGTCTATGATCAGATCTTCTTCACCAGAGGAAAGAAAGTACACAATTTTTAAAATCCTCTACTTTCCATCAATTCATATTTATATTTCCTTCTTCTTTCTTTTCCTCTCTATTTGAAAACTTTTCTGATTTTAAAACCAAAAATAACCCAGACGAGGTAATCCTATAATCCTAGCACTTTGGGAGGCCAAAGCTGTGTCAATTTAAAAAATTTTTTAAAGGTGTCAGCAAGGACATTAATGATTAAAAAATCTCTTAGAGGGCGGCGCCTGTGGCTCAAAGGAGTAGGATGCGGGCCCCTTTGATAGAGGTGGCAGGTTCAAACCCAGCTCCAGCCAAAAACTGCAAAATAAAACTCTTAGAAACAATAAAACATTACAGTATAATTTTCATTTTTCTCATTTTCAGGTTCACCAGGCTGGTCTAACCTGTGATTATTCAGAACTTCCTCATCACATCAGCACAGAACAAGAAATAGAGTGTCTTATTCAGTCCGTGTATTATTTATTAAAAAACTTACCAAAACCTACTCTTGTGACAATTGCAAGGTGAGTGTAGTAGGCTGAATAACAGTCCACCAACGATGTCCACGTCCTAATTTCTAGAACCAATGAATATGTTGCCTTAATGGCAAAAGGGATTTTGTAGGGTGATTAACTTAATGAATTTGAGATGAGATTTTCCTAGATTATCCAGGTAGACCCAATTTAATCACAAATGTTCTTAAAAGGAGGAGACCAGAAGGTCAGAATGAGAGAGCAAGCTTGGAAGAGTCTACATTGCTGGCTTTGAAGATGGAGTAGGGGTGGCAAACTAAGAAATGCAGCAGTCGCTGGTAGCTAGAAAAGGCCAGGGAACAGGTGCTCCTGTGACTCCTGCAGAATCAGTACCTTTATTTTACAACTTCTGACCTAAAAACTTAAGATAGCAAGTTAGAGTTGTTTTAAGCCACTAAATTTGTTGTAATTTTTTATAGAAACAATAGGAATAATAACAGTCTCTGTAGGTGAATCTAATGAATTCTAATACTTAACCAATTTTTTTTTCTCCACTCAGCTCAAAATTCAGATGTATGTTCTCTTTCCTATTAGTGATGATAGGCAAACAATGTATAATGATCGTTATCTTGTCTTTGAATTTTATGATATCAAATGAACATAAGAATTCTCATTTCTGTGTCCTATGGGTGAATATTTAGCTACTGCTATGTTTTAAGTTTGATCATAATTGCTAAATAGGTATAACAATTTAAGAACACTTTTTTCTCTGTATGTGTTAATCTTTGGGCTGGTTTTATATGGAAATATGAGGCTCTAAAATAAATACTTTAAATCTTATACTAAGGCTAATAATAATATTTATATAATATTTTGTGACAAATATTTTTACCACCTTTTTTAATTTTAAAACAAAATTTATAGATAATATAACCTACCTATATGTATAATTTAAATATATATAGATAATATACATAACATATAGTAATGTAACCTACCTATACACTTAACTAGACTATCTGCATGTACACAGAATAACATTATAACATTAAGGAGAAATAAGTGATCGGTCAGCCTCCAGTGTGCGCAGTACTAATATGAAACTAGCAGATGAACAACTATAGGCCCACCCGAGAGAAAAACGTAAACTCAAGAAGGGTGAAGCAGTGGAGGGTGGGGGTTTGGTAAGCTCTCATCGGACAGGTATAATGTAGGGATATAGATAACTGAGTGAAGGGCTCAACTACAGCCTGGACTTCACCTAATAAACGCAACCAACATGGCCCTAATCATATGTAGTCTTACGTTAATCTGAAATTAAAATATATATATATATATACAAATAAAATGAGCTATTAAAAAAAGGAAGTAATTGTAATAAAATAATATGTATTAAAATGCCATACTAGACTGGTATCTTTAAAAGTTACTAGATGTGGCTCAAGTGGCTAAGGCACCAGCCACATACCCCTGAGCTGGTGGGTTCAAATCCAGCCTGGGCCCGCCAAACAACAATGACGGCTGCAACCAAAAAATAGCCAGGCGTTGTGACAGGCGCCTGTAGTCCCAGCTACTTGGGAGGTGGAGGCAGGAGACTCGCTTGAGCCCAGCAGTTGGAGGTTGCTGTGAGCTGTGATGCCACAGCACTCTACCCAGGGGGACAGCTTGAGGCTCTGTCTCAAAAAAAAAAAAAAAAAGTTACTAGATGTAGCAGTTCCAAATGCAGATAGATGCCCATGTTTTGTATCGGCCATGGTACCAGGAACCAGGTACCATGAACAGCCCAGTCATAGTAATGTTTTCCTGACCATTGAACAACTTCTTAGTGAAGGTCTAAACTTAGAAGTTCAGTCTTTCCTCAATTCACAGAGTAGTTACATTCATGGAAAATATAGTTCATATTTAATGTACTTTCAAAAATACTCTGTTTATATATAAAAAAAGATGTTGACTTGTAGGCTTAAAAAAATAAAGACCACCCTCTCACTTATGTAAATACTCAGTAGACTTTGGAAACTAAGGCACAGGACAGTTATTCACACTGCAGGACTATCCGGCAGGTTGCAAGTATTCTAGCAGCCTAGCCCTTTTGTCCCAGTCCCCTAAATGTCAGTGGCATTGCTCTAGTCAGTGTGGCCATCTAAAATGTACCAAGAGATTTTTAAAACACCCTCTTGGAGGTAGGTAGCTTTTATCAAGAACCACTCTAATAGTGCTTAAAAGAAGTCAGAAATCTTTCTGAAAGTATTGAAGTACCCTGTGTTCGTTAAGACTTGTAAATTAAGCTTCTACATGAAATGCTTTAAAGTAGGTTTTTATCCATGTGTATGTGTTAGTATTTAATAACATAAAGTTGCTCTGCATCATTTATTGTCTTAAAATTTTTACCTCAAGTCTCAAAAATAACCTGATTAGGGCAGCACCTGTGGCTCAGTGAGTGGGGCACCGGCCCCATGTACTGAGGGTGGCGGGTTCAGGCCCAGCCCCAGCCAAACTGCAACAAAAAAATAGCCAGACGTTGTGTTAGGCACCTGTAGTTCCAGCTACTTGGGAGGCTGAGGCAAGAGAGTCGACTAAGCCCAGGAGTTGGAGGTTGCTGTGAGCTGTGATGCAACAACACTCTACCAAGGGCAACAAAGTAAGACTCTGTCTCTAAAAAAGTAAAGAAATAAATAAATATAAATAACCTGATTATTGAAGAATGGAATGAGTTTATCAGAGAGCTTACTGATTATTTCTTTAGGTTTAAAATACTTGTGCAGGACACTATGCATAGAGGGATTTCACCCAGCAAAGGCAGGCAGGGTAACCTGGCTCATTATCCCCTCAGTGATTCCCCAACAATAAAACAAAAAAGCTTGTGCTAAGAATTAGTTTAGGTAACTAATTTCAATTCTTTCTGGAAAGCTCTCTATGCCACTCCTTTCCTTACCCCTGTCTAGAACCGGGAGACAAATCAGTTCATACCTTAATCGAGCTGTGACTGGCAGTAACATTGCAGCTGCCCATTGTAACACACGTCGTCCTCCATGAGTTCTGGAAAGACTCCCAAAATACAGATTTCTGGATGAATTTAGTCATTTCTAGCCATAGCATCCACATAATTAAAGAATAATAAAAATGGCTCAGCGCCAGCCACATATACCTAAGGTGGTGTGTTCGAATCCAGCCTGGGCCCGCCAAAACAACAATGACAGCTGCAACCAAAAAAAAAAATCACCGGGCATTGTGGCGGGCGCCTGTAGTCCCAGCTACTTGGGAGGCAGAGGCAGGAGACTCACTTGAGCCCAGGAGTTGGAGGTTGCTGTGAGCTGTGATGCCACGGCACTCTACCCAGGGGGACAGCTTGAGGCTCTGTCTCAAAAAAAAAAAAGAAGAAGAAAGATGCCCAGCCACTAAGGCAATAAATCCCTGTATTCCCAAGCAGATCCTCCATTTCAGGGCACTCATAGTCTAAAGGGATAGTAACTGTAACTGTTTCATAGAGTTGCTGAGAAATTGTAAGAATATAATTCATGTGAAGTTTCTAATATATGACAAACATTTTATAGCTTTCAATTGTTATTATTCCAAAATTCAGTATACCTTCATTTCCATCTTACATTGAAATCCAGAACATGCAAGTTTTTCCTCACAGTATGATTTTATTCTATTTATGTGTATTTTCTTTTTCTTTTTCTTCTTGGTTCCAGATCAAGTCTGGACGATTACTGTCCTCCTGAGCAAGTTGACACCATTCAAGAAAAGGTCCTCAATGTCCTACGCTCCCTCTATGGGACTCTGGACATTCACCATGTGTATTCAGAAGAGTCTTCTCCATCTTGAAACAACACTAGGTTCCTGTTACAACTTGACGTAGTAACAGGATTTTCACTAATTTATTTGTAAATGCGACTTCCAGAGAACACTGTTTTCATGTTAACTTTCAACTGAAATATTTCAGGTATTTTGAGTCTTCAAACAACCACCCTCAATTGTTGAATGATTATAATTTTCTAGAGTTCAAGACTAGCCTGAGCAAGAGTGAGACGCTGTCTCTACTAAAAATAGAAAAACTAAAGCAAAAAGATCTTTCGAACCCAAGAGTTTGAGGTTGCCGTGAGCTATGAGAATGCCGTGACGCTCTACCCAGGGTGACAAAGTTAGACGGTGTCTCAAAGAAAAATAAAAACGCAAAGAAAGAAAATTTTCTGTTAGAGTTCTATAAATATTACTTCTATGAATAAATTATTTTGTGTGCTAAAAGAAGTTAAAAGGTGTGTTTTGAGGTTTGGAAAATTTTAAATCAAACTCTAGCATTATTTAATTGTATATCATCTCAGGGTATTATTTATGGCTTTTATTTCAGTAGTCTGATTTGCTAGTCATTTATTATGATTCCCACAAACTCTGGTGTTAGTCATCATTGTTTTAACTCAAATAAAACAGCATCATTTTCCTTTATAAGAACATTAAGATGCTTTAATTCTCATGCTCTGTAATCAACTCCTTGAAGAATAAAATTGAGGCCCTACTTGTTGAATAGAACCAAGTCGACATAATAAATCATGTCTCTCCCTTCCAAATAGGAAACTATTTAGTTGCTCAAGATATCCTTAATTTGTTTTCTCAGCGCCAGTGAGGGAACACCACAGTGCAGTGTGGATTATGTGCAGATGGCATTAGAAAATGGGATTCCAGCAGTTTTTTGAAAAACGTGACTTAAATGTAAGAGGAGACCCTAGCTTTGATACTTGCTATTTATATTTCCTGGTATCTAGGAGGAAATCATTTTTTTTTAGGTCCAGCATTTGATAACACATACCTTTTTTATTGAGATAGGTTCTCACTCTATCACCAGGCTAGAGTGCCGTGGTATCATCATAGCTCACAGCAGCCTCAAACTCCTGGGCTCAAGCCATCCTCCTGCCTCAGCCTCTCAACTATCTGAAACTATAGGCACTCACACCACACACAGCTAATTTTTAAACTTTTGTAGAGCTAGAGTCTCGAACTTCTGCCTCAAGCTATCCTCCTGTCTTGGCCTCCCTCTAGGATTATAGGCATGACCAGCCAATTGATGCCCTTTTGACTGACTGTTTTATATCTTTTTGGAAATATTTGCTGTAGACATCTGTCTTTATGTGTTTCAGGTTCTCAAGGATTTCTTACCCCGTGACCTTCTCTCGGTATATGATAATCTGTCCTGAACTTTGCTTTGTTTTAGCAGTGATACTCTTGGATACCTGGCAATAGATCCATTATACTGACAGTATCAGTATAATGTCAGTGATATAGTCAGTGATCTAAGTCTTAGTCCAGGATTCACTTAGCATACACCTCAAGAGAATGCACTTCCATGAAACTTAAGCAGTTTTTGTTGTACATCTTTCAAATACAGTTGATATACAACCTTGCCTTCTACAGTATACTCATGGCTTGGTGAGAATATTGTCATTTTTTTATTATATATGTTTAAAGTATACAACATGTTTTGATATCTGTAGATGTAGTGAAAGGTTATTATAGTCAAGGAAATCAATATATCCATCTTTTCACAGTTACTCTTTTTTTTGAATGTGTGGCAAGAATGCCTAAAATCTACACTTTTAATAAAAATCCCAGAGACAATACAGTATTATTGGCAAGGTATGGTGGCTCCTGTCTATAATCCTCGCATGATAGAAGGCCAAGGCCGGAGGATCACTTGAACTCAGGAGTTTGAGACCAGCCTGAGCAACATAGTGAAACCCCATCTGTACTAAAAATAGCCAAAATTAGCCAGGTGTTGTGGCAGTTGCCTGTTGTCCCAGCTACTTGGGAGACTGAGGCAGGAGGATAGTTTGAACCTAGGAGTTTGAGGTTGCTGTGAGCTAGGCTAGTCACCACGGGTCTGTCTCAAAAGAATAAAAAATAGGATACTGTAGCCTTCCTGTAGTGTGTCGGGTCTCTAGACTTGTCCATCCTACATGGCTGCCACTTTGTATCCTTGGATGCTTGTACCTTTTCTGTCCTCCCCCCCAACCCTTGGTAACCACAATTTTATTCTCTGTCTCTGTATATTCAACTTCTTTTAGATTCCACATGTAAGGGAGAGGATCATGTCTATAAATACTCGTATTGTACTGTGCCGTACAACTTTGTCTTCAGTTGTAGCACTTCTACTCTAGTGCTTGTTTCTCAACTAGTTGGTCCTGGACTGGCTGTGCGCTTTTATGGGTCTAGCTCAGTGGTTCTCAACCTTCCTAATGCTGCGACCCTTTAATACAGTTCCTCATGTTGTGGTGACCCCAACCATAAAATTATTTTGGTTGCTACTTCAAGACTGTAATTTTGCTACTGTTATGAATTGTAATGTAAATATCTGATATGCAGGATGTATTTAAGTGACCGCTGTGAAAGGGTCGTTTGACCCCCAAAGGGTCACAACCCACAGGTTGAGAACTACTGGAAACTCAGGATTCCAGGCATCAGCACCATCCTTTCCCTTTATTCTCATTAGAGTTCAACAAATGATGACCAGGGTGGTTCCCAGGAACCTGGATTCTTAGAAGAGAAGTCTCTAACCAGGAAACATTCTAGTTGCTCACCAGGAGAGTGTATCTTAATGTGGCAAATTAATAAGTTGACATTCTGTACATTAGTTTCTTATGAGTTTGGTTCTTGTAATTCAGAAACAGGAGCCCCATTAGAGAGGCTAAGGCTGCATGATTTCACTCTGAGGGCCGGCCTTGAATAGTCAACCAACCTCCAATCCCAGCATCCCTACAGTGACGCCAACTTTGAAATGCTCTTGGACAGCGAGAGATCTCTGAAGACAATCCAACAGTCATCCGCACTGTTCAGAAGCTGCCACACCCGACTGGAGGCGAATCATGCCAACACCGAGTGGAGTAAGTTGATGACCCTGCAGTGGGGTGCAGTGGTGAGCGCAGGCTCCGGAGGCCACTGCCTAGCTCCAGCAGCTCCTTCTCCGAGTTAAGCTGTGACCCCTCTAAGCCTCAGCTTCCCCCTTTCCATACCTAGCTCAGTATATTGTAAAGAAAAACACATATAAAGCCCTTAGCACCAGAGTCATCAGTAAACATTGGCTGTTGTTTCCAACTCAGCCCTATTTAGAATATCCTTGGATGGCTGCCCCAGACCCCAGCTGCCCCTTCTCATGCCTCTCCTCTGTATACTGGTTCTTTAAGCCCAGTGTTAGCCCCTATAATATTTCTGTGAATAGAATTGCAAGATTAGAGGTCTATTTAAAAAAGGCAAGTCCCTGGGTGGCACCTGTGGCTCAGTGAGTAGGGCGTTGGCCCCATATACCGAGGGTGGTGGCTTCAACCCAGCCCCAGCCAAACTGCAAAAAAAATAAATAGCCAGGTGTTGTGGCGGGCACCTGTAGTCCCAGCTACTTGGGAGGCTGAGGCAGGAGAATCACCTAAGCCCAAGAGCTGGAGGTTGCTGTGAGCTATAATAACACGGCACTCTACCGAGGGTGATAAAGTGTGACTCTGTCTCTAAAAAAAAGAAAAGGCAAGTCCCTGCCCATAGGAAAGAAGTAATAGACAGCTTTAGGCAAAGCCACTCATAACTTAAAACGTTTGTCTTTCAATTGGGGCAAACATTCATGTATTCACAATTTTAATCCTGTACTCTGCAATTATGGGGGGTTCAGGGAAGTCAAAGTGTACCTTGCATTTTTTTCTGCTTTCCCTTCCACATGCTTGTAAATAAAACTCAGACTTGTGATGGGAAATGTCTGATGCAGACAGTGTTTAAAAGTCAGATGAACTACTCCCCCTGACTCATAAATTACCCTCATAGCATCTAGGGTTATCCTCACCATTTTCAATACTGCTGATTTATAGGTGACTTCATTTATTTTTTGCTGCTGTTGACACAGCATCTGGTTTTATCAATCAGGCTGGAATGTGACAGCGGCATGATTATAACCCACTGTAACCTTGAATTCCTAGGCTCAATCAATCCACCCACCTCAGCCTTCCTGAATGCTGGGATTACAGGTGTGAGCGACTATGCCCAACCTATGGGTAGATTTAAACAAAAAAGTCCCTTATAAATCAGCTGGAGCATTAAGAAAGTAGGGGAAGAGTGGGTGCTTCCAACCAGTTCACCAGTATTTCCAAGTCAATCACAAGCATTTCATTACCTGGGCCTTACTAAAGATCAGCCTTGGCTTATTGAAGGGTAAAGAAAACAGTATCATTAGAGAAAGAGGGCAACTGCTTCTCGGTTGCTTGACAAAGACCGAGTGTAGAGAAAGGGGGAGTGTCTCTGTCAGCTTGGTCTAAGGTGATGCAGCAGCCCAGGAGAGCTGAGCTGATCACTCCATGAGGGAGGAGCAGGGCTCCCATTGCCAACCTTGTGAACAGAAACTACCTGGAGAACAGCACGGCAGCATGGTCCTCCCTCCTCTGCAGCATTGCCCCAACCGCAGCAGGCACAGCAATGAAGGGCACCATCATCACAAAGTGCAACCCAGAATACTGGTGCCTTTGATAGCAGTCCGAGTTCAAGTCCGTGACACTTCTGCCAGTTTCAGGTTGTATGAACTTAGGCAATGTAAAGTGACAGATTCCCTTGATTTAGGCATGTTCCAAGGCCCTCCTTTTCTTCCTAGAAGACTCTGCTGTTCCCTGTCATTGCATGTCAGTTAGCTAGTTACATCTCCTCATTTGACCGTGACCTTGAGGGCATCATCGTACATCTTTGTAGCCCCAGTCTCTGGCATAGTCCCTGTTATATCATAAGGTCTCAAAAAATGTTTACTAAATAAGTACTGAAAATATTAGTGGTCAGGGGAGGGTGGGCAGTGATAAATCTTATTATGTGCCCTATATTATACATCCTATCATGAGTATGCTATCTTTAAGGGCAAATTCAACAAATATTGGCATTGGCCAGGCACGGTGGCTTATGCCTATAATCCCAGAAATTTTGGAGGCCACAGCAGGAGGATCACTTGAGGCCAGGAGTTTGAAACCAGCGTGGGCAAGATAGGAAGTCTCCATCTCTACAAAAAAAAAAAAAAAAAAACCCAACTTTTTTTTAATTAGCTGGGTATAGTCCCAGCTACTGGGGAGGCTGAGGTGGGAAGATCACTTGAACCCAGGATTTCGAGGCTGCAGGAAGCTATGACCACACCAGTGTACTCTACCTGTCTCTTAAGAAAAGGTAGGGGAGGCATTAATATAAGAACAAGTATCTACCAAGGATTATACAGAATACACAAATCCAGCCTCTTTTTCTGGCTGGAACCATGGAGGGTGTCAAAGAGAAGAAAAAGAAGGTTCCTGCTGTGCCAGAAACCCTTAAGAAAAAGCGAAAGAATTTCACAGAGCTGAAGAGCAAGCGTCTGAGAAAGAATTGTGCCCAAAAGATGCTTCAAAAGGCAAGGAGGAAGCTTATCTATGAAAAAGCTAAGCATCTCTTCCCAGGAGGAAAGTTATCTATGAAAAAGCTAAGCATTATCATACAGAATACAGGCAGATGTACAGAACTGAGAATCGGATGACTAGGATGGCAAGAAAAGCTGGCAACTTCTATGTACCTGCAGAACCCAAATTGGCCTTTGTCATCAGGATCAGAGGGATCAATAGTGTGAGTCCAAAGGTCCAAACGGTGTTGCAGCTTCTTCGCCTTCGCCAGATCTTCAGTGGAACTTTTGTTAAGCTTAACAAGGCTTCCATTAACATGCTGAGGATTGTAGAACCATATATTGCATGGGGGTACCCAAATCTGAAGTCAGTAAATGAGCTCATCTACAAGCGTAGTTATGGCAAAACCAGTAAGAAACGAATTGCTTTGACTGATAACAGTTTGATTGCACGATCTCTTGGTAAATATGGCATCATCTGCATGGAGGATCTGATTCATGAGATTTATACTGTTGGAAAACGCTTCAAAGAAGCAAATAACTTCTTGTCGCCGTTCAAGTTATCATCTCCATGGGGAGAATGAAGAAAAAGACAACCCGCTTTGTAGAAGGTGGAGATGCTGGTAACAGGGAAGACCAAAGCAATAGGCTTATTAGAAGAATGAACTAAGGTATCTGCCCTGATTGTTTTTGTAATCTGGTCCGTTAATAAATAGTGACTGCTTTCAGATTGGGGAAAAAAAAAAAAAAAAGAATACACGAATCCAGAAGAGCTCAGGTAATACTTACGTTGCATCCCTAGAACAACTGTTATAAACAAAGAACAGCTGTCAGTCTTCCAGCTGTTCTGTGACCGTGTGGATAAGCCCTAAGCCCTGATAAGAGCCATGGGCCACATGTTTGTGTAAGCATCACCTAAAAATGCATGTAGTTTGAATTTTTGCTTAACATCCAAAATCTTCATAGTACTATCCAAAAATGTGTACAGAAAAGCTTTTCACCCCTAAAAATAGACTGTTTTGCTGACTGTTAGAGGAGCAACCCTTATTTCTAGCCTTTCTTTTTAAAGAGACAGGGTCTCACTGTATCACCCAGGCTGGTCTCAAAGTCTTGGCCATAAGCAATCCTCTCACCTCACTCAGCCTCTCGGGTAGCTGGAACTGCAGACGTGAACAGCAGCCAGCTGATTTTTATTTTTAACTTTTTAGGAATGGAGTCTTACATGTTGCCCAGGCTGGTCTTAAACTGCGGGCCTCAAGCCATTCCCTGCACCTCAGCCTCAGAGTAGCAGGGACTACAGGCACAAGCTGCCAGGCCCAGCCTCATCTCACTTCTGACATTTGCTTCCATATGGAGGTACCTTCTGTTACAGTGTTACCTTGCTCTGCCCTTTTACTCCAGTGGGTAACAAAGTCTATCTCTTGGGTACAGTCTTAAAAAGCCAGTTGTTGCCAGAGATATGAGCTATGTTCTCTAATATCAGTTTGATCAGTAATGATGGATTTATCTCAACTTGCCTGACTGTCTGCACCTGTTTCTAAGTTATTGAGAAACTTAGTGGGGAATGGTGGTGTCTGCTGGGCTTCCTCAGACCCCAGCATGACTAGGCTTGCTTGTTAAATAGTGTGGAAAGTTTATAGATGCAGCAGCTCTTTGGAATTCAAATGAAAAAGGAGGATACTCTGATCATTCTGAATTAATCCAGAACAACATACCTTCTTCTCTGAAAACAATCTGTTTTTCTGCTATACTATGCAAATATTTTTAAACTTTTTAAGATTTATTTTGCCTTTAAATGCCTTTCTTGGAAGGCAGATTGATCATTTTATTTTTATTTGGCATCATGCTGAGACAGGCAACACAGCATCCTAAGTAGGCTTCCCATATAAGCAACAGCCCGTTATAAAGCATCACAGAAAAACAGATCTTACTGATAACACTACAACTTCAGAAAGAGATACCTGTGAATAAACTAAATAAAAAATTATTATCACCCACACAGATAAAACTCTACAGTGCTACTAAGGAATAGAAATGAAGACGTGACCATCTATGGAGAGATTATGTACTTATGTAAGATTTAATATTGCAAAGGTCTCACTGCTTCTATATCAAACTCTACATGTAATATAATTTCCATAAACATACCAAAGAGATCTTATTTTAACTCATGAAGCTGATGCTAACATTTATCATATAGAAAAGTGATCGTGCCAGGGGAACCAGAAAAAAAATTATAATATAAAAGCTAATAATGAGGCCTGACTCTCGCCTAAGTAGTTTGGGCACTGGCCACATGCACCAAGGCTAGCAGGTTCAAACCCAGCCCAGGCTAGCTAAACAACAATGACAACTCTAACAACAACAACAAAAAAATAGCTGGCCATTGTGGTGGGTGCCTGAGGTCCCAGCTACTTGGGAGGTTGAGGCAAGAGAAGAATTTGAGGTTTCCGTGAGCTGCGATGTCACAGCACTCTACAGAGGACAACTTAGTGAGACTGTCTCAAAAAAAAACAAGAAGCTAATGATTAGTCCTAGTAGAAACAAAAATGCATTATGAAATTTATTAATTAAAGCAGTACAGTATGGACAGTATGAGCAAAGAAATTGATGAATGCAACAGAATAAGGTCCAGAAAAAGACCTACATTAAAGTAAGGACATCTGGTTTATCAAAAAGCAACTAAAATCTCATGCAAGATAAAAGTTTATTTCTCATTTTTAGATAAGCTCCGAAACATTCAGGGTGGTATGACTGTAGACTATCTCTTATTTTCATAAATCCCAGAATGCTTCTGCTCAGGTGGCTTTCCTCTACTCGAGGATTGTGGTCTGAGACTCTTCACTTCTTTGGCTCTGCTTTGGCCCTGCTGTCCTTAACATCAGCTTCCAAGGTTTTCCTGGAGCATATCTCTATTGCTCTTAGCAAGGAGACAGAAGATGGAGGAGCACCTTTTGGGAGGCTTTTATGTGCCAGGGCATCCATCCGTTCCTAAATGCCGGTGACTAGGAAATGTACCCTGTTGTACAAATGTCCAGAAAGAAGGAACAGGTTTGGGGAACACCTAGCATTCTTTCCCATGAGACACAAATGCATACTGGAATTTGGCATACATTAATAATAAGAGTGGCATTTTAGATCCGTGGAGTAAGATGAATTACTCCGTAAGTGATGCTAAGGAACAAAATACTTGTCTCAGATTTTTTAAAAAGTTAGAGTCACAATTTACTCCTTACAAAAAATTAAGTATAATTGAATCATATTTGAAAAAAATAAAAAAAGAAGGAAACAATTTGAAAACACAGAAGAAAAGGGAAGACCTTTTATAAATAAGCATGCTTTTTCTTTGACTTTTATTTGAAGATCCAAAGGAATATGGGGGTGGGATTCAAGACTGAGTAGGAAGACCCATTTTCTCAATCTTGCTGCTTCCCCTTCTGGGCCCTGACGTTAACAGATGACATCTGCTCTGGCTGTGAATTCAGTTATCTGTTGTCGTGCTAACATTTTTATAATTATATTCTGAAGTCAATATGCAGTATAGTCTGTCCTCCCGCAGCAAGAGATGAGGGGCTAATTAAAGTTGGCTTTCAGAGCACGCCCTCAGTTGACAGCTGGCTTACCTCACTCGTCAGTGTCTTTAAGCTTCTGGAAAAATTCACAGAAGTCAGCCACAGCCCTTCCCTAGCCCAGTGCTTCACCCCCTGATTGTACCACCTCCTAAACAATCGTAGGTGAAACTCTTAGTAAATGTCATTCTACAGCATGTGTTATCACCATCCCACTCTAGCTTGGCAACACTTGAGCTGGAGTGCAGTCACATCACAGCTCTGCAACCTCAAACTCCCAGACTCAAGCAATCCTCCTGCCTCAGTCTCCAGAGCAGCTGGGAATACAGACATGTATACCGCCTTGCCTAACTAATTTTTTAAAAATTTTTATAAAGATAAAATTATAAGTAGTAATAACTACTTGCTATTGCAAGTCTCAAACTCCTGGCCTCAAGTAATTCTCCCCCTTTGGCCTCCCAAAGAGCTGGGATTATTGGCATGAGCTGCCATCCCTGGCCAGCAATGAGGTTCTTTTGGCCCCTGACCAAGGCATGAACAAGTTCTGAAATCCCACTCAGAGCCTGCTTTCTAGGACTGTCACTGGTGCCTTCCACCTTAACAGACATTGAGGCAAGGGTCTGGGTGCATGTCGTTTATTTGGGAATATTAGGAAGGGAGGGAGTGGAGAAGTGAAACAGGGAACATAACAGACATTAAAGGATGTGTTAATGAAATCACTGCTCTAGTCGGCAAGAGCTCAACTGTCCCTGGGGACCTCTGGGGAACTGTCATACACATGCCTCAGAATTACCTGCTTAAGATGAGGAGGATTGCATGTTTATCCACCGATTTCCATTCCTCTTTGGTTAAGAGTTGCCTCTGTTTACTTCCCAGCCGCTGAGGAAGCCACCTCTGAGCTGAATGAGTTCTTCTAGCATCTCAAAACAACTCAGGAAAAGAAGCAGAAAGATCCCAGACCTTCAGTGGGTGCCATTGCAAGAATTGTCCTCTGTGGCTTCAGGTAAACTTAGAGAGGAGATGGAAATAATTGATGTAGCATCTGCTACAGCCAGAATTAAGATGCCAAATCTCCATTCTTTTCAAGCAGTTTTAAACAGCATATGTTGTGTTGTTGAAGGTGTTAGAAAACAAGGATGCTGATACACTGTTATTGAAAATGCCTAGTAGTACAGCCTCGGTGCATATGTTAGATAGATAGCAAGGGAACTCCAAACTCTCCTAAGGATGAAAGTAGGAGCCTCACCTCGGTTCTGCCTCAAGCAATTGCCCTACCTAGGAAGGACAAAAGTGGATCATCTTGATGTTGCCCCACCTTAATCCTACCCTGAGCACCTGCCACACCTGGGGTAAGGAAGGACCCCTGCTAATCTGCAAAGGAGCACAAGGAATGCCCCAGCCCACAGACCAGACAGCCTGGGAACAATAGGATTTGGGAAATGACCTAGAGAAACCTAGGGCTAATTATCATGCCATTAGCTGTCTATGAAAGTGGTTTGGGGTGGCACCTGTGGCTGAAAAGGGTAGGGCGCTGGTCCCATATGCCGGAGGTGGTGGGTTCAAACCCAGCCCTGGCCAAAAAAAAAAAGAAAGAAAGTGGTTTGATAGGGACATTTGAATCATGAGGAGGGCCCAATCCAGACACTATAAAACAAGACCTCAGACAATGCCCAGGGCCTTTTTTTTTTTCACAACAAGGAGCCTAATCCCCATTCATCATCTGTGGCAAACGTATCTTGCTTCTATAAACTTGTATCTGGCTCTTGTTCTGTAAACCCGTCTTCCTCAGTAAACTTCATTTCACACTGTCTGGTCATTCTTTGGGCAAGAGCACACCCAGAATGGAACACAGATAACAGCCAACCCCACAGATACAGGCTTTGATACAAGTTTTGGCTCGGCGCCTATAGCTCAACCGGCTAGGGCGCCAGCCACGTACACCTAAGGTGGCGGGTTCAAATCCCCAGCCCGGACCCGCCAAACAACAATGACGGTTGCAACCAAAAAATAGCCGGGCGTTGTGGCGGGCGCCTGTGGTCCTAGCTACTTGGGAGGCGGAGGCAGGAGACTCGCTTGAGCCCAGGAGTTGGAGGTTGCTGTGAGCTGTAATGCCACGGCACTCTGCCCAGGGGGACAGCTTGAGGCTCTGTTTAAAAAAAAAAAAAAAAAAAAAACAAGTTTTAGAAACTTCACTTCTCAGAATTCATCCTGCAGGTATCTGTGCAAAGATTCTAATACAAAGAATGATTTTCATTATAATGGTAAAGATTAGGGTGGACATTTCTCAACCGGGAACTGGTTAACTTATTGCTCCTCTATACAACGGCCCCCTTAAATAGAAGGGAGCTCCTTTCTGTGTACCAATAATGAACACTCCACTGGGAGGAAGCAGAAAATGTACAATGACTAGCAGTGTGTATAGGACACTATCATATAAATTAAGGTGACCAGACGTCCCACTTTTGGCGGGACAGTCCCGATTTTTAACATTTGTTCTGTGTCCTGCAGAGTTTTTAAAAAGTCCCGATTTTTGGAAGGAATGCACAACAAACTAGGGAACAGCGGGAGAATGGGAAGGGAAGGGAATATATGGTTTTCGGCTGCTG
This sequence comes from Otolemur garnettii, assembly GCF_000181295.1. Taxonomy (NCBI): domain Eukaryota; kingdom Metazoa; phylum Chordata; class Mammalia; order Primates; family Galagidae; genus Otolemur; species Otolemur garnettii. The sequence goes on from NW_003852458.1 coordinate 992,509, forward strand.
AAAAGGTTAATGTAACTCCATTTGGGAATGTAGAGGTTAATGTAACTTCATTTGGAAATGAAAAGGCTAATGTAAACTCCCTACTCCCCTCCTAGGCAAGGTGGCCCAGGTGGAATGGGTATCAGAAGGAGACTGGCTCCCTCCCTTGCTTCTAGGCAAGGACAATTAGCTCAGAAGGAGCCAAACTGTCTGGGACAAACAAGTAGGCCCCTTGCTCTCTAGAGTAAAGTGACCAGACTTCCTGCTTTTGGTGGGACAGTCCTGATTTTTAACAACTTCCTGCTTTTGGTGGTGGGACAGTCCTGATTTTTAACAATTTGTCCCCTGTCCCACGGCATTTTTAAAAAGTCCTGATTTTTGGAAAGAATGCACAACAAACTAGGGAATACAGGAGAACAGGAAGGGAATATACGGTTTTTAGCTGCCATGTGGCTATTTCACCAGGATATGAGTTTTATACTATTTTTGTTAATTTTATAATGTTAAACTTTAATAATAACAAATAATTGTTGAGAACTGATTATCAAGAACTGCTTATCAAAGTTTGCATTGTTGTCAGGCCCCCCCCCCCCGCGCCCTCCCCAATAGTATCGTGCTTTACCAATAATAATATCTGGTCACCTTAATATAATTGGAAAAAGGAAAACATTTCGGTGTGTATACACCCAAAATATTTCTAGAAGGAGATTTCTACATGCTTTGTATTGTCTTCCTCTTCTAACTTTTCTGTCATTCCTAGGGATTTGAGATAAAAGGGGGGAGGCTCTATAGCATTATTAGTCTATCAAATGATCAATTATGAAGAATAACATGATGAAAACTGCACTCCAGCCTGGGTGAGAGTGACCCCTGTCTCAAAAAAAAAAAAAAAAGTGTGATGTAACTTTTCATTATATAAGTGGCAAAAACTAGAAAATGTTGATAATACTAATCAAGAATGCGGGAAAATGGTACTCTTCTACTGAAGCCGATGGGAACAAATTAATTCAGCTTCTCTGAAGAGCAACTTGGCAGTAACTTGGAATGCTATTTATAATGACCCAGTGACTCCCTTTCTCAATAACTATCCTACAGAAATAATCAAACATGTATTTGAAGTGGCATGCACAAAGATGTTTTTTTCTAAATAGTTTGGAGTTGAAAAAAATGGACAACACTGTAAATACTGTTTCTTATCAGTATAGTAATAGCAAGGTTTAGAATAAACTTTAGCATAAGGCATTCAATGACAACGTATTTATGAAAACACAAGGACTTCAAGAACAATATTATGTATTTATACAGGTACTTACATGTGCAAGTGTTGGAGATCAATAAATGAGACCCCAAAGTATGGTGCTTCAACATGCTGAGTACTGTGAACTAAAGGAAAATCAAGGCTTGGCGCCTGTGGCTCAAGCGACTAAGGCGCCAGCCACATACACCTAAGGTGGCGGGTTCGAATCCCCAGCCCGGCCCGCCAAACAACAATGATGGCTGCAACCGAAAAATGGCCAGGCATTGTGGCGGGCGCCTGTAGTCCCAGCTACTTGGGAGGCTGAGGCAGGAGACTCGCTTGAGCCCAGGAGTTGGAGGTTGCTGTGAGCGTGATGCCATGGCACTCTACCCAGGGGGATAGCTTGAGGCTCCGTCTCAAAAAAAAAAAAAAAGAAAGAAAGAAAAAGAAAATCAAGGTAACTTTGATAGGCCCCCTTTACCTCCAGAAGCGGAGGGAGGGGCTTTCAGTGAAGTTCTCTTGTCTAGGGTTAAGTTCCTCTAGCAGGAATCCAATTGTGAGCGTCCTCCCTATAATCTCCACCAAGAGGAAAGGAGACCCATAGCTATCTGCTACTCTGCTGAGCTCTCCATCTGTATAACAAGACAGCTTTGTTTCCATGCATTTCCTCCCTCCCTCTTCCATGAGCTGATGCCACCTCTTCCACTCCCTTGGAAACCCCAAGCTCCTATTTCTTACTGTGGCTCAAAAGGCTGTTTAAGCTTCAACCATCTGACCCTTCTTTTTTTTTGAAAGAGAGAGAGAGAAAGTCCTACTTTGGACTTTACCCTTGGTAAAGTGCTGTGGTGTCATAGCTCACAGCAACCTCAAACTCTTAGGCTTAAGCAATCCTCTTGTCTCAGCCACCCAAGCAGCTGGGCCTACAGGTATCCAGCTATTTTTTTAGGGACAGGGTCTCACTCTTGTTCAGGCTGGTCTTGAACTCCTTAACGCAAACAATCCACCTGCCTTGGTCCCCCAGATTGCTCATCTGGCTCTCCTTTGAGTCTCATATTTTGTGGAACTCCCATGCATATACACACAAATAGTAAATTTGTATGCCTTTTCTCCTGTTGAGCTGTCTACTGTCCAGTTTCTTCCAGAGATTCAAGTTATCAAATCTTCAGAAAGTAGAAAGAAAGTTCCCTTCATACCTACACATGATTATAAATATCTTTTTTAAAAAAAGATATTCACTGTACAAGATTGTAGCAGACCACCATATAGCTCATGGCAAGGAGAAGCAAGAGCTAAGCTTCCTTGGCAATATAACACCTTGGTGGTAAGGGCATGGAAGGATTTCGGCTGTCTTAACATAAGAGCTTGCGAGACAAGATCAGTGATTGGCAGTCTCAACACCTGTGGTGCAAGAAGCCATGAGCTCATGTCTGTAAGAAGCTGCAGGAGAAGGCCGTTGGAAAGCATGCATTCTTTCACGGAGTCACCCACTCTGACTTTTTCATTTCTCCTGCCCACAGAATGCCTACATGGTGTCTCTCCATGAAAGACTGCTAAGATGTATTCTTCTAATCAGACTGCTTCTCTCCCCTCAAATACTGTCTCCCTCTTTCCCTTCTGCTAAGGCAAATAGCCCTCACGCACCTCAGGGTAATTGTTCCCAAGCTAGATAGCAGAGTGGTCCACTTCTAGAACATAGCTAGCCAGGGCTGGAGACCTGGCCAGTCCCAGCCCCAATAAGTGGCAACCACAAAGGGACCTGACACAAGTTGATTACTGTGAGCTACCTGTGGCTATTTTTATTTACACTCATATTAATTTAAATAAAATTGAAACTTCAGTTTCTGGTCTCACTAGCCACGATTCAAGTGCTCGATATCCATATTGGCCCACGGTCACTGTATTGTGTGGGACAGATACATTATCGCGGGATATTCTATTGAATGCTAATCTCGGTTCTTAAGCTCTGCAACCTTCCTCATCCAAGAGGGCTCTACAGGTGCAGTGGCTCACACCTGTAACCCCAGCACTTTGGGAAACCAAGGAAGGAGGATTGTGTTGAAAATGCCCTTTATAAAATTAATAAAGGACCACTAGGTGGGAATTGTGGTATAAAATATATGTATATGCACAGCCATTGTTCCCTAGCTTGCTTTACAGTCATGAGATTTGTAGCTGTCTCAGTTGCTCCCACAGATAACATCAGTGTGAAACCTAAGACTGGCCTTTGAGATATTTTCCAGACTCTGCATTCCACTGGACCAACTGATGCCAGCCGGGCCAGTGGTCATATTTACAAACTGACTCAGTAGGTCCTACAACCTTCTACCTGGGAACTGACTCAGTGCAAGAAGATAGTTTTTGCTTTTTAATCCTATGGGTCCATCCCCTGCCAATCAGCAGACCCAATTCCCTACTCGTTCATCTGCCAAATTATCTTTATAAATCCTAGCCCAAAATTCTCCAGGAAACCGATTTGAAAAATGTCTTGCATCTCCTTGCTTGATCTCCTGTGATAGAAAACTTTCTCTGCTACAACCCCTGCTGTCTCAGCATATTGGCTTCCTCTTGAGCAGTGAGCAATGAACTCAGGCCAGGAGAATGAGATCAGCCTGAGCAATGTAATAAGGCACCATCTCACCAAAAAAAGAAAGAAAGAAAAAGAAAAGAAAAATTAACCAGGTGTAATGGCATGTGTCTGTAGTCCCAGCTACTCTAGAGGCTGAGGTAGGGGGGTCACTTGAGCCCAGAAGTTTGAGTCTTCAGTGAACTAGGATCACTCCATGGCACTCCAGTATGGGGAACCAAATAAAAATCTATATTTCAACAAGATCCTTGGTTAATTTGTATGCACATTAGGTGTGCTTGGTGGCTCACACCTCTAATCCTAGTACTGTGGGAGGCTGAGGCAGGAGGATCCCTTGAGCTCAGGAGTTCAAGACCACCCTGAGCAAGAATGAGACCCTATCTCTACTAAAAAAAAAAAGAAAAAAAATAGAAAAATCACCCAAATGTTGTGGTAGACACCTGTAGTTCCGGCTACTCAGGAGGCTGAGGCCGAAGGATCCCTTGAGTCCTGGAGTTTGAGGTTACTATAAACTAGGCTGACACCACAGTACTCTAGCCTAAGCAAAAGAGTGAGGCTCTGTCTCAAACAAACAAACAAAAAAACATGTGCGTATTAAGGTTTGTAAGCACTGTGCTAGCATTATCACCACAGCACGGAGAAGCTCCTCAGGCTGCCCTTTTCCATACCTGGGAGACAAAAGCTGCTCATCGCCCACTGATTGTCAAACAGTAGTATTTTGATTTGAATTTCCAGAATTAGATATATTTCAACAATTTTGGGTGCCTTAAGAGGTGGCATTGGTAAAAAGGAAGCAAAGAAACTTAGGGAGATTTACTAATTATTCCTAGAAGATTCCTTCACCGTGGCAAGATAGTATAAACAAGCCATTTACAGAGCTCTTTGAAAAGAAATACAGAAAGTGGTTATGTTTTGTAGATAACACAGTATATGGATACTTCTCTCAGAATAAAATTTCCAATAACGTCATTATATACAAATTCAAAATTGCACTCTCTTTACATGTAGATAGAACTAAGATGATGGCTTCTTGAAAGGTGTTAAAAGACTCGACGTGCTGATGAAACCACAGATAACAGGTCTTTCTGCTTCTAAACAACTTTCTGTAAAATTCTTATCTTTTGCAAACATGTACACTGAAAAAACAAACCAGGGCTTATGAGAGAAAGGTATTAAAGTAGGCTATTCAAAACCTGTGCAATTTTATTAAAAGAAAAGTTTTTAGGGCAGCACCTGTGGCTCAGTGGGTAGGGCTCCAGCCCCATATACGGATGGTGGCAGGTTCAAACCCGGCCCTGGCCAAACTGCAACAAAAAAATAGCCAGGCACTGTGGCGGGTGCCTGTAGTCCCAGCTACTCGGGAGGCTGAGGCAAGAGAATCACCTAAGCCCAAGAGCTGAAGGTTGCTATGAGCTGTGATGCCACAGCACTCTACCAAAGGCAACAAAGTGAGATTCTGTCTCTAAAAAAAAGAAAACTTTTTAAAAAGTATAACCCAGTAAGAAATACTAGCATAGGCTCGGCACTGTAGCTCAGTGGCCATGGTGCCAGCCACATACACTGGAGCAGGCAGGTTTGAATCCAGCCCAGGCCTGTCAGACAACTATGACAAGTATAACCAAAAAATAGCTGGGCATTATGGTGGGTACCTGTAGTCTCAGCTACTTGGGAGGCTGAGGCAAGAGACTCACTTAAGCTCAAGAGTTTGATCTTGCTGTGATCTACCTGGGGTGACAGCTTGAAACTATGTCTCAAAAAAAAAACTAGCATAGTGATAATGAAATAACTTAATAAACCTGGAAAAATAAACTCAGACCCACTCTGATGTGGATAATTGGTGATTTATTTGCACCTGCACAGAAGGCCGTTGTCCTGGGACAAGCGGCCCCAAAGTGTAGAGTTTTTTGCCTTTTATACCTTTTTCTGTGTACAAGGAACCTTGCTGTTGGCAGGGCACCGTCAGCAGGGCACCGTCAGCAGGGCACCCTCAGCAGGGTTACAGTTTGGGTTTACAGTTTAGGTATCCGTGGTTACAGCTTGGGTGGCAGTGGTTAGGGTAGCAATGGTTACAGTTCAGATAGCAATAGTTACAGTTTGGGTAACAATGGTTACAGTTCTGTTCCTGGCAACCCTAGGGGGAAAGAGGGGGCCTGGGAACAAAGCATGCTCTCTGCCACCCTGAGGGGACATAGGAACAAGCTGGGTTACAACAAAAAGTGATACATTAAATTCTTTTTTTTAAGACAGAGTTTCACTTTATTGCCCTAGGTAGAATACTGTGGTATCACAGCTCAAGCAACCTCAAACTCTTGGGCTCAAGTGATTCTCTTGCCTCAGACTCCCAAGTAGCTGGGACTACAACACCCAGCTAGTTTTAGTGACAGGGTCTTTCTCTGGCTCAAACTGGTCTTGAACTCTTGAGCTCAAGTAATCCACCCACCTCGGCCTCCCAGAATGCTAGGATTCCAGGCATGAGCCACCCTCCCCACATACATTAAACTCCTAACAAAGAAATATGTAGTACTATAGTAAGTATAGAATCATACCTTTTGGGAAAAAAATGCTGAACAAAGCTTAATAGAAGAAGGTATAGAAAGTGGTTGAGGATTCTGGGATGTAACAACAACAAAAAAATACACAAAGATAGTAAACACTGAGTACAGTGGGGGGAGCAAAGACACCTGACCCCTAAAGGTATGCTGAAAAATTACTGACATGAGGCAGATTGATTAGCAGAAGAGACATACAAATTTATTTAGCATGTATACATGGGACCTTATAATGAAGACCCAAAATGCAGGGGAAATGTCCATTTTTATGCTTATGTTCAAAAAATATGGACAGCCACATAGAAATATGATTGAACAAAAAAGGTCTGATCTAGTCCCAGCAGACTGGGGAAACTCAGCAGTCCTGCCTGTCGAGATTCCTCCTGGCCTTTCTGAACATGTGTTCCTTCCTCCTGGGTGTGGGCCAGCACCCCCTCTGGAAGGGGGTCTTATAGCCCACGGTCAAACAAGGTATATCAGATAATTACTTTATGGCCATTTTTTACATAAAGTAAGTTTAGGTTTTATGCCTGGCTTTCGGGAAAAGGGGTCTGGCATTTATGACCCACTTGAGGAAGAGAGATTCTAGTCTCTGTGGCTAAACTCAGGAAAGTATGGGACCGAGAGGCAAGGGGACAGGAAATGGTCAGAGAAGAACTGTTGCTTCTGAGGTCTTTAGTTTCCGGTGTGTCTTTTTGGTATATCTTCTGCACAAACGAGAAGACGTGTAGCACACTACATATACTGTAACACACTATAGATACTCTTTTTTGTTGTCCTTTTTCATACTCTCTTCTTCTTGGCTCAATTTGGTAACATGCTTTGATCTTGGATATGCAATATGCTGATAGGGCTCAGCAAAAAGTACCCCCAAAGTGAAAAATGCAAAATCACCACTAGGCAAACATCACCATAATAACCGTGGCAGGCATGATCCATTTATGAATGCCACAATTAGTCATGAATATTTGAGGAGAAGCAGGTTATGTTATAGTATCAAAACATCTCTCTATCAATTACACAGGGAAAATTTTTAACTTTACTGTTGAGAACTTTGTTGAGAAACCATTTAGGCAAATGATCAAGGTCAGCATCACCAGTGACAAATCTCACTGATGTCGTTGTACACGGAGGTGGACACAATATCACTCCTGGGGTGATCTTGCCAAAATGCATGACCTCCATGTAATCGTGAGACACCATCAGATGGACCTATGTTGAGATATTCAAGAAAATAACCACCAAGGTCATGAAAGACAAGGAAAGACTGAGGAACTGCCACGTGGCTTAGCAGCATAGAATCCTAGATTGGACCCTGAAACAGAAAAGGGATAAAAGGGATAAAAGGGTAAAACTGGTCATGTTTACAGTCTGTAGTTTGGTTAATAGTTTTGTATCAATGCCATTTTTATGGTTTTGAATACTGTGTAACAGTTACAGAATTGTTAAAATTAGGGAGCACTAAGAGAAAGGCATATGTGAATTCTTTCTTCTATTTTTGCAATAACAATTTGTAAAATCATTTCAGAAAGAAAGAAACTTGGAGAGAGGAGCATTGTTTTAATACTGTACTCCTTTATGTTTGCAGTATTCAACTGTGCTCATGTGCTTGCATCCAACTGCTCTTTCTTGGTAGCACAAAATATTACTTGCTGAGCAATTCTGCAAATAAACCAGTACAGTTTACCTGGCATATCGACCTCATTTTCCTACGTTCCAAATGTGTACAAGCTAATCCTTCTTTAAAAAGTGTAGCAGAATAGACTATGTTGAAATGTGAAATGTTTGATTAAAATGGCATCATGAAGAATAAGATGGGAAGGGGGAAAGTTAGTATTTAAAAGTTAATATAGGCTCAGCACCTGTAGTTCAATGAGTAGGGCACCAGCCGCATACACTGGAGCTGGCAGGTTCGAGCCCAGCCCAGGCCTGCTAAACAACAATAACAACTGCAACCAAAAAACAGCAGCTGTTGTTGTGGGCACCTGTAGTCCCAGCTACTTGGGAGACTGAGGCAAGAGAATCACTTAAGCCTAAGAGTTTGAAGTTGCTGTGAGCTGTGACACCACTGCGCTCTACCAAAGGCGACATAGTGAGACTCTGTCTCAAAAAAAAAAAAAAAAAAGTTAATATAGGACTACAAATAGCCAAAACAATCTTGAAAAATAAGAAGAGTTTGAAGAACTCAACACTTCCTGATTGTAAACTTAGCTACAAAACTACAATAATCATAGCAATGTGGTACTGGCATAAGGACAGCCATACAGACCAAAGGAATAGAATAGAGGGCTTAGAAATAAACCCTTGCCTATATGGTCAATTGAATTTCTGCCAGGATACCAAGATCACTCAATGGTGAAAAGATGGTATTCTCACCAGCTTGAGGGACATAGTGAGACCCTATACCATAAAATATAAAAATTAGCTGAGCATAGTGGTACAAACCTGTAGTCCCAGCTACTCAGGAGATTGAGGCAAGAGGATTGCTTGATCCCAGGAGTGAGCTATGACAGCACCACTCTACACAGTCTCCTGAGTAGCTGTGCCTACATGTCACCTTGCTCAGATAATTTTTAATTTTTATTTTTTTAGAGATGGAGTTTCACTATGTTGCCCATAGTGAGACCCTATCTCAAATTCCTGGGCTCAACCAATCCTCCCACATCAGCCCCCTAAGTAGCTGAAATTACAGGTACAAGTCACCATGCTTAGCTAAAAAGGAATGAAATTCTGATAAATGTTACAACATGTATAAAATAAGCCAAGCACAAAAGAATAAATATTGTATAACTCCACTTATGTGAGGTACCATAGGCAAATTTATAGAGACAAAGTAGAATAAAGCTTAGCAGGGGCTGGGGAAAGGGAGGAGTGGGAAGTTATTGTTGAATGAGTGTTGAATTTTTGTTAGGCATGATGAAAGTTCCAGAAATGGATATTGGTGATGATTGCACAACATTGTAAATATACTTACTGCCACTGAAATATACTTTTAAATGGTTGAAATGGTACAATTAATTCATATGTGTGTATTAACATAATAGAAAATATAGAATTATTTGAAGTACACATGTATAATCATAGTAATGAATAATTGTAAGTTGATATTTGTCCACTTTGTATATTTCTCCCCAAACCTATGCACTCTAGCTGTCCATAAAACATTTTTAGAAACTTATAATTGGGGAAATGAGGGATCTTATCTATAAGCAGATGGTGGGTGAGCTGTGTGAAGGATAGGAAATTTTAAAAAAGGGAAAAGGTGCCAGCATCTCCAGACTGAAAGAAGATCATCATCCTTGCTCCTCTTAGGAAAAGGGACCATTGCCATAAGAGAGTTTCAGAATGCTGCAGACTGCTCAAGGAAACAAAACAGGAGAGTCAGGCACAGTGGCTCACACCTGTAATCCTGGCACTTTGGGAGGCTGAGGCAGGTGGATCACCTGAGCTCAGGAGTTTGAGACCAGCCTGAGCAAGAGGGACACCCCATCTCTAAAAAATAACCCAGCATTGTGAGGGGTGTCTATAGTCCCAGCTACTTGGAGAGTGAGGCAATAGGATCACTTGAGCCCAAGTGTTTGAGGTTACTGGGAGCTGTGATGCCATAGCACTCAACCAAGGGGGACAAAGTGAAACTCTGTCTCAAAAAAAAAAAGAAAAGAAAAGAAAGAAGATGGAAAATGCACATGACCAACATCAAAAATGAAGGCGGGGCTATTACCACAGATCCTACAGTTGCTAACTTTATACCAATAAACTTGACAAGTTAAATGAATGAAAAGAGTTCCTTGAAGAACACAACTTATTAAACTGACACGTAAGAATTAGGACATCTGAATAACTATATTATTAAAAATTCAAAAAGTTGAGTTAATATGCAAAAGCCCTTCCCTCAAAGAAAACTATAGGCCATGATGATTTCTCAAGGGGATTCCACCAAATATTTAAGGGAGAAATAATACTAATCTTAAACAGAAACCTTTCTCAGCTCATTTTAGGAAACCAGTATAACTCTTGTCAAAAGTTGACAAAGACATTGCCAAAAAGAAAAATCAAGACCAATATCTCAGTCACCTTAGGCTTTGTGGGAGGGGTTCAAACACTGTCCTGTGCTCTCTAGGTTGACATACCTATCAAGGACAGTAGCTACCCTGACTTCCCGGGCTTTGACCAAACCTCAGATGTGTGGCCTGGAAGTATTTATTGTATCCTGGGGGTTGTAGCTGTCTATCAGCTTTCTGTGGCTCAACCAGGAAAGGAGGCACTTGCAGATTTATACAGAAAGGATGTTTTCCTGAAAGATTTTGAGTCGATGAGGAAGGCTGGTATCACTAAGAGTACAATGTGATGTTTGGAATATAAAGAATTTCTGTGGACTGAATTACATAAAAAGTTTGTCACTGATCTGGGTTCTGGAGCTATCAAGGAATGTTTTTTTTTTTTTCTTGATAAACAATTAGCAAATACTGTGGGCAGAAAGACTTTTTGTATCTCTCCTGATACAAAAATCCTTGATGAAATAGTAGCAAATTGAAAGCAGAAATACATAAAAAAGGAAGGATAATATATCATGACTACGTGGGCTTAATTCCCAGGGTGCAAGGTTGCTTTAACACTTAAAAATCAATTGATGCTATTTGTCACACTAACAGAATAAAAGAGGAAAACCATATGATCATTCCAATAGGTGCAAAAAACCTGCCTTGACAAAATTCAATAATCATCATGATTTAAAAACAAAAACTTCTTAGTAAACTAGGACCAGAAGGGAGCCTCCTGATGAAAGACATATAGCGAAAACAAAAATAATAGCATGCTCAGTGGTGAAATATTGACCATTTTCCCCCAAAGTTTGTGAATGAGGCAAGGTTGTTCACTCTCACTGCTCCTATTCCGTAATGTACTGGAGATCCTGCTAGCGTAAAAAGGTAAGAGAAAATAAAAGCCATACATATTGCAAAGGAAGAACTTAAACCATTATCCTTTTTTTCTTTTTTCTTTTTGAGACAGAGCCTCAAGCTGTCCCCCCGGGTAGAGTGCCGTGGATTACGGCTCACAGCAACCTCCAACTCCTGGGCTCAAGCGAGTCTCCTGCCTCCGCCTCCCAAGTAGCTGGGACCACAGGCGCCCGCCACAACGCCCGGCTATTTTTTGGTTGTAGCCGTCATTGTTGTTTGGTGGGTCCGGGCTGGGGATTCGAACCCGCCACCTTAGGTGTATGTGGCTGGCGCCTTAGCTGGTTGAACTATAGGCGCCGAGCCCCATTATCCTTTTTAAAAACCTTAAAATTCACAAAATACTCAGGAACAAACTTAACAAAAGATATAAAAGCTCTACAGTGAAAACTCTAGCACACTACTGCCAAGATTTATGCTGGCAATTTAATCACTGCTATTTATTAAAATACTTCCTAAAGAGGTTCTGTTAGAGGCACTTTAAGCTTCTTTCTGGACAAGAAGCCTTGCGCAGGCCCTGGGAAGACTTGCACTACTAGTCAACTAACAGTTGATCAAAAAAAAAAAAAAAGAAATCTATAACAGAAAAATAAATATTCAACTATTAATATTTCACATTTTCTCATCTTCCCTAGATCATATAGATGTCCCCTCACCCTGCTGTACTATGGGGGCTTCCAGAAAAGGCAAGGAGGCACTTTTGAAAACCTAAGTGTCTTAGCTTTTTGGTTTTTCTTTGATGTTGATTAGTGTGCACTGTTTACATTCGGAGTAGAAGAGAAGGATGGTGTTTTATCATCCTCGCTCTGGAGGTCACTTCAGGATCAACTCTTTAAAATCTGGTGGCGATGACCAATCAAAAGTGGGGTGCTCACCTGCTACTGTGACAAAGAGGTACAAAGAGAGAACCCCCACCATTCTCTTTCTCTTCTCTTTTCCTTTATCCCCTTCAGAGGTTTCTATAATATTTTTGAATTTGGGTGAGCTCAAGTTGTGATTTGTTTATGAACAAAACCATTTTATCAGTAAACAAACCAAAAAAAAAAAAAAAAACCCAAAACTTCCTCTCTACTTATTCATTTATGGTTTATGTACTATCAAGCAGTATTTGGGTTTACACATACCATTGTCAACTTGAAATAATGTTAAAATTAATATCTTTGCATTCAGTTTGAGTTTTCCTAGCTAAGATTAGTAAAACCTAAATAAAAATTCACTTTGAGGATTTCTAAATGCTTGGTTTATTTATTCATTATTATTATTTTTGCAGTTTGGGGCCGGGGCGGGGTTTGAACCCACCACTCAGCGCCCTACTCCTTGAGCCACAGGCGCCGTCCATTCCTTGGTTTATTTTACAGACATTGTCAAAGAGATATTTCTTATCCTGTTCATGGATTCTAAGTTACAAATAGGGGTAGAGAAACAATTTGATTTGATGTCTTTACCATTTCGTTGAAACATAAAATGTAGCTTATTTGCCTCCAGAAAAAAAATAATAGACTCTGGTGAGCAAAATAATGTGCTTTCCCCCAAAGATGTCTTTATCCTAAGTTCCAAAAACTTGTGAATACATTATGTCACATGACAAGGGAGAATTAAGTTTACATAAGGAATTAAGAAATTCCCTGACTTTGAGATGGGGAGAGCATCCTGGATTCTCCAGGTGGGCCTGACGGAGTCACAGGGGTCCTTATAAGTGAGAGGAGGGTAAGAGTCATAGTGATGCAGCAGGAGGAAGACTCAACTGGCCATTGCTGGCTCCCAAGATGGCAACCACCAGCCAAGGAAGATGTACAGCCTCTAGATGGAGGGAAAGGCAAAGGGATTCTCCTCTAGGTCTAGGGCCTTGGGAAGGAACACAACCCTGCTGACCTTCACTTGATTTTAGTCCCAGGACATTCACTTTGAACATACCACCCCAGGATTGTAAGATAACAAACTTGTATTGTATTAAGCCACCAAGTTCATGGTAACTTATTACCGCAGCAGGAGGAAACTAATACACAATGTTTAATCATTGGTAAGATAATTGAGTAATCTGGACACAAGGTGGCACTAGACCACTATGTTTGTCAAAGGAGTGCTTTTCAGTTTTGTGACAATGTTATTACTAAAGACAATGATACAATTTTTTTCCTAATTAAAAAAAAGGTGTTTAATCACCCTGTCATATTTGCACCAAAGTTTTCTTAAATACTGTTGGTCAGTCACTTAAATTAGCCTTGGGAACTTTTTAAGTTGATTTCTGACAATGATTTTTTTCAGTCCAGAAAGTTGAACTAAGAATGAATAGAAGTCACTAGAATGTGTCATAAGAGTGAGAATGTTTTTTGTTCCCAGTTCCTTGAATACTGACAGCAGCCCATAGCAGGTGTATCATAAATAATTTTTGAATGAAAGAACAACTCATGTTCAATTTGCACACATAAATCATTTGTCAAGTCTTTTCTCACATCAACCTGAATAATCTGGGACTTGAAGAAAATCCTATTGTCCGAGAATTTTAAATTTAGCACTATTCAGAGAGATCTATTTATTCAAATGTGCTTCTGGTGCATTCTCCTTTGTGCTATATATGAAACATCTGTTCCCTGGTTCAGGGACCCGTCCCTGCCCTCCACCCAGTTTTAACCCAACACAGTCAGGCTTCCTAGTCTCCTCTCAGTGTCTGGGAGGAAGAGTGTGGTTGAACGCCTGAGGGTGCAGGGTCTCAGACTGTACCTGCCCCATGTCCTTGGAGTTTTGTGCTGGCTGCTCCTCTGCCTTAGGGTGTCAGGCCCTCTCCCGTTACCCGTCAAGCCTTCCAAAGTCAAAGCCTTCTGCAGAGAGTTCTTCCAAGTTGTAGGGAAAGAAAAATAATTTTCTCTCTACCTTTCATAGTTCTTCACCTGGACTTTCTGTAAGGAAAGTGAGACTCACAAGAGAGGAACAAACAGAAGTTTATTAACACGTACACATCAGAGAAAAACCAGACAAATGAGTAAATCGCTAGAGCAGATGTCAATATGAAGCATTGAAATTACAGGCTTAAAAATCATCACTTTATGAAACAAAGAAAGAATGGTATGGGGAAAGGCCCAGAAAAAGCACCTTAAAGTAAAGGAAACACATTGGTCTTGGGTCTCTAGTGATTTAGTCTTCCTTTTCACCAGGTGCTGAGACGAAAACACCCTTACAAATAGAGATTGCCTCTATTCCCTTTATAGATGTAAATCTCTCTTTAAGAAAGATAACTTTTCAGAGATACTCCTGTGTCTAGAGTATCTCAAAATAGCGAGCTCAAAATAAACAGCATGCCAAAGAGACATATGTTGGGGTGGTATATTCTAGTCTCCTACAGTTGTATTTTGGAGTGGTTGTATCCTGAGTCCCAACACAAAATACTTTATCTGAAGACAACTTGTAACTTCTGATTACTTTGCAGGACTTTGTCCTCCCCCTTTTCACATTATTTTATACTTAATTATGTCAAGTGGTACCAAACGGTAATTTCCCTGCAGAAAATGTTGTATTTTATCCTTTTGTAAATTCCCAGCACCCGGCCAGTACAGGGAACAAACTAAGTTCTTCCAAGAGGAAGGAAAGAAAGAATGAAGAAAAGAAGGAAGGAGGGAAGGGAGGGATGTAAAAAGAAGTCTGGCCCATCATTGGGCTCAGCCAGCAGACAGGTAAAATAACTTGCTGGTTCTTAATATTTAGATATGGACGGGTACATGCATGCATGTTTAACCCAGAAAAAGTGCAGCTAGGACTACATTCATCATTTCTGTAGAATTTCCATCTGTAAACCCTTGGAGAGTGAACATAATGAGACTAAAATCAATGTTGTCTTTTCTCTTTTAAAAAGATAAGGAAGGTCAAATAAAAACATTTGTTCAATAAAAAAAGAAATAAAAAAGATAAGGAAGGAATTTGAATGTAATTGTAATGTTTTCCTTCAAAGAGAAATGAGAAATGATTTTCAACTCTTTAATTTGATAAAGTCTTTTATGCTTCAACTCTATAGTCAGCCTTTAAATATTAATAAACCTCAGAAAGCAAGAATCAAATCCTTAACCCATCATGAATTAATTATTGCAATTTTAAAACTCCAATTTTACAAAATATATCACAGAGTACAAAATGGCTTTTCCAAATCGTGTCTTCCTTTTGGTATTAATTCAGATGATTAAATAAAATTTTATGTATGTTAAATTGAGTATTACTACTATAATTTGAAGTTTCCTATTTTATGGTTATTGTATAATTTCAATTATAAATTTTTTGCATTCAATAAAATAGCTATAATAACTATTTTAATCAACTTCTATTTGTATCCAAGTGCTATATTTGCATAGTGGGAAAGATGGAATATTGCTAAGCCTGATTTTTACAAACAGCCCCTTCCCTTCAATCACCCACCCTCACCATTCACCAATGGTAACCAGTTTCAATTTCTTTAGCTATTTTCATTCATTTTACTTTTTTATTCTAAATAATATGTGTATACTGTTATCTCTTGGTTCATCTCAATAGACACCTATTGATTTCCACATATGACTAATAAGGATTTTAGTTTATCTATATCTTTTCTTTTCATCACACTTTAAATAAAATACTACCTCAAATATTGCCTCATGCAGGATGACAACCCGTTAGCAACAAGGTTCAGTTACTGATTATAGCATTTTATAGATCTAATTTAGTCTCAGTGTTTTTGCGTCAGAATTCCTGCAGCACTGCCCCGATTTTCATGAATAAGCAATAAAAATGGATAATACAATTTGAATGTCCCAAAGCTGAGACATCTACAAGGTTCTTTTATGTTTCTATGTTAACTAATTTTCCCTCTGTCCATTTTAGGGGGTCTGGATTAAATTATCTTGTTTTAAGCGAGTATATAAAAGATGAGGTTTTCTTTTTTCTGTTTGTTTGTTTGTTTGTTTGTTTGTTTTGAGACAAAGTTTCACTCAGTTGCCCTGGATAGAGTGCTGTGACATCATAGCTCATAGCAACTTCAAACTCTTACCTCACAGCCTCCCCAGTAGCTGGGACTATAGGCACCCACCACAATGCCTGGCTAGTTTTTTCTATTTTTAGTAGACAGGGTTGGGGTCTCACTCTTGCTCAGGTTGGTCTTGAAATCCCAAGCTCAAGCAACCCACCTGCCTCAGCCTCCCAGAGGCTAGCTAGGAGTGCAGGTGTGAGCCACTACACCCCACCTAAGTTGAGTTTTTTAAAAAAGTTTGGCATTCAATTTTTGTAGTGTCCTGTGTAGGGGTAAAGGAAAACTTGCCCTTTCCTCCAAAACTTTACTGAGAGATCAACTGACAATGAAGGCATATTAATAACAGAAAAGATTTATTTACTGTGTACATGGAGAAAAGTCACAGAGAGATTACCCAATTTTCCAACAGAGTTCAAATACCTCTATACTTGCTTTTTGGGGAGTGGTAAATCAAGGAGCATGGGGCAAAAAATGGTTGTTAGGGAGGTTGCTAGGGAGGATGATGGATGGGGAGAAATAGATTGACTTGTAGATTGACCTGGGAGACAGGTATTTATGACCCCAATGATTTGAGCCAGTTCCACTTAAATTCCAGAATCTTATTCCTGAAATGTTTTGAGATTAAGGGAAGGGGGAAGGGAAGTCAATTGTCCATTTTGATCCTCTCATCAGGCCAGTACAGTTTATGCAGATAGAGGGACGGCCTCCTCCAGTGTTTCTTGACCTTACATGGCCTTCCATTGAAAACATTCTTTATGCCAGGGAGTTATATTATATATATATATATATTTTTTTTTTTTTTTTTTTTTTTTTTTTTTTTTTTTTGGAGACAGATTTTTACTGTGTCACCCTTGGTAGAATGCTGTGGTATCACAGCTCACAGTACAGTAACTTCCAACTCTTGGACTTAAGTGATTCTCTTGCCTCAGCTTCCGAAGTAGCTAGGACTACAGGCACCTGTCACAAGCTATTTTTTGGTTGTAGTTGTTGCCGTTTGGCAGGCCCAGGTTGGATTCAAATCCACTAGCTCTGGTGCATGTGGCTGGCACGCTAGCCACTGAGCTACAGGTGCAGAGCCCAGGGAGTCATATTTTGTAGTGAAATTTTGTCAGCCCTTTCATTTCCCAATCTGAAATTTCCGTAGAAGTTTCACACATTAAAAGTTGAATCTGTACCTGTGGAGAGAGATGGATCAAGTTGATAGTCTCATGACAAGAGATCTGAAAAGAGAAACAAGAACATAAATTAGAATGAGAATGAATAAGAAAAAAGAATAGATCTAAGCACATTTTTCCATACCCCATTAAACCAGTCTCACATTCTTGAAAATATTAATCTGATGGAGAATATTTATTCTTATCTTTTAAGAAGTACAGAGCAGGGTGGCACCTGTGGCTTAGTGAGCAGGGCACTGGCCCCATATACCAAGGGTGGTGGGTTCAAGTCCGGCCCTGGCCAAACTGCAACAAAAAATAGCCAGGCGTGGTGTTGGGCACTTGTGGCCCCAGCTACTTGAGAGGCTGAGGCAAGAAAATTGCCTAAGCCCAAGAGCTGGATGTTGCTGTGAGCTGTGATGCCATAGCACTCTACTGAGGGCGACAAAGTGAGACTCTGTCTCTTTAAAAAAAAAAAAAAGAAGAAAGAAATACAGAGCATAGTCTCTATTGCGCTGAATGGCAAGCATTTGCCAATAATCACTTCAATTCTTTCCTACTGGGCTGTCATGGCATCCAGGATCAAGCAGTATTCAAATACAGTTTTCATTTACAAGAAAGGCTAGGCTGTTGTTGGTTTTTAACTGAAGTGTTTTCAATGCTTACATGATAATACTGAACTCTCATTCTATTTCCATGGAGAGATTTAAAATTGTCTTTTCAATCTCATGAGTTTGAAATGTCAGGCAAAGAGTCCTGAGTACCAAAAAGAACTTAAAATTATAATATATAAGTGGAGTTTTTATAATAAAACCTCTAGTACATTTTTTTGGTACCACTTATGAACGAAAGTTTGTAATTTGGCTGGCATTTAAAGTGGAGTGCCGGCTAAGAAAGGATGTCACATAATCAAGTCCATGACATCCTGACTATTGAGCAGGGAACCACTTGTACATTTTATCACCACACAAGACATAAAGACTAGTGTAAGTTACAGATAGGGTCAGGTTAGAGCCTATGACCTCCCAGCGGGGTGTGTACTATGCTGCTTCTTCCTCACTGGTATTTCTACAGCTCCACAGTCCACGTGTCCCTGTCAGTCTATGGGATAAAACAGGTTACAAGACATTTGACATGAAGGGTCATTGGGTAGTACTGGCAGTTACAGGGCTTGGTTTTGTCACTTGACCAAATCAGTCCAGGCTTCTGCTCTATCCATATACAATCTTTTGTGGCTAGAAACTTAACAAGGGGAGTAATTGAGCTACCTCAAGTTGCACAGGCCTGGCTTATGAGCCGTTTGTAATATCTGGTGATATGCCAGTAGTTGGCATAACAAGGATTAGTGTCAGCACCACCTAAAGGGTGCAAGAATGTCACCTTGGGAATCAAACTAAAGGGTTTGATCAGAATATTGCTTTAGTACGTCACCCAGAAAAGATACAGTATTATCTGTCTTTAATTCAGAGGGAAAATTTCCTTTCTAGTGATTTTGCCTGAGCAAAGGCTAGTTTTTGAGCATCTGCAGAGGTTTTTCTGGGTCCAGTTGACTGACCAACAGGAGATGAATTATGAAGTTTCTTCTTTGATTGTGGCTATCACATCTTGTCATACATCCACCTTCTGGACTGGTTCCACCAGGCACTCACATTAGCAGAAATGAAAATGGGTTGAGGTTCCCTTGCATGGTCTAGATGTTGGCAGGATTTGAAAGACTGGTATAAAGGGATGTTGGATCTGTGCCTGAACTGTTGGGAAAACAGGGTTAGTAGGGGTAAGACATACTTTTTATTGTTGTTGTTGGTTTATTACTTTGGATTAATATAAGGGTACACACAAGTCACATTGTTTGTATTTGGTAGGAAAAGTCTGAGTTGTACTGGGTCCTTTACCCAGGAGGTGCCATATACCCTATGTTGTACCTGTTAGATGGGAGCACACTAGACTCTTCTCCTCCTTACTTCCCTGCCCCCTTCTTGATTTTAACTGTCTTTTTCCTCTTGTATGGGCCTATAGTTGTTCACCTACTATAATAATTTCAAATTACTAGGCAGTGCCTATGGCTCAGTGGGTAGGGTGCTGGCCTCATATACCAAGGGTGGTGGGTTCAAACCCTGCCCCGGCCAAACTGCAACAAAAAAACAGCTGCGTGTTGTGGCAGGTGCCTGTAGTTCCAGCTACTTGGAAGGCTGAGGCAAGAGAGTCACCTAAGCCCAGGAGTTGGAGGTTGCTATGAGCTGTGACAACATGGTACTATACTGAGGGCGGTAAAGTGAGACTCTGTCTCTAGAAAAAGAATAATAATAATAATAACAATTTCAAATTACTGCTGAGTACATGGAATGCTTGTTTTTCCATTTTGAGGTATTTTACTAAGGAGAATGTTCTTTAGCTATAGCCATATAAATACAGAAGAGGTAAAGTTTCCATCTTTTATGGCTGACTAGTATTCCATAATATACCTACACCACAGTTTTAATCCATTCATGTGTTGATAGGCACTTAAGTTTCCACATCTTTGTGATTGTAAATTGAGTTGGCATAAACATTCAAGTGCAAATGTCCTTATGGTAAAATCATTCTTTTTTTTTGAGACAGAGCCTCAAGCTATTGCCCTGGGTAGAGTGCTGTGGCATCATAGCTCACAGCAACCTCCAACTCCTGGGCTCAAGCAATTCTCTTGCCTCAGCCTCCCAAGTAGCTGGGACTACAGGTGCCCACCACAACTCCCAGCTCTTTTTTATTTGCAGCTGTCATTGTTGTTTGGTGGGCCCCTTGAGCCACAGGCGCCGAGCTGGTAAAATCATTCTTTATCTTCTGGGTAGATACCTCACAATAGGATTGTGGGATCAAATGGAAAGTCAGCTTTTAGGTCTTTGAGCAAGCTATAATCCCTTTAATCTTCCACCTTGACTCTTTTGGACTATAACCCATTCTCCCTTTAATCTTGAGGGAGTCAACCTCCACTCAGCTTCCAATGTACAATTCTTTTTTTTTTTTTTTTTTGAGACAGAGCCTCAAGCTATCCCCCTGGGTAGAGTGCCATGGCATCACGCTCACAGCAACCTCCAACTCCTG
>NW_003852458.1:1013192-1014308 GCF_000181295.1 Otolemur garnettii
GGCGCCGAGCCCCAATGTACAATTCTTGAAGGGGGAGGCTTAAAAGAAGAATTACTTTAAAAAGACCATTTAGGGGTTTTAAAAGAAAAAGTAAAGAATTTATGGATAAAACAAAATAGGATTTCTTGATCCATGATCTTGGGAAAAAGCTCTCTACTCCATGAAGTCATCCATTTCAGGGCCCTGGAGATCCTTATTTTCAGGTCACCTGTAGAGCCATCCTCCAATTGTCTTAGGGTAATTTGGTGAGGCTCACAAGAATCCAGGAGGATTTCTCTTTTATTTTTATGGCAGCATAGGTTGTTAACAGTTGATTGTAAAAACCTTCCCAGCGGAGTGACAGCACGTGTCTTCCCCCCAAAACTTTGATGTAAACACCATGATGTTTTATGTTCTGCTCAACCAGAGTCTACAGAGAAGACAGCTGGGAGTCTGACTGGTAAGTAAGATATCTTATCACATTGCCAGCTAGTCCAATTTTCTTTGCCTTAAGAAGGGCAGAATGGCTCTGATACATGTATCCTGCCTGCTGTGCCAAACTGTGGGGGTAAAGGGAAACTTGTCCTTTTCCCTGAAAATTTGCTTGAAAAATCAACTCACAATGAAGGCAGATTATGAAGAAAAAAAGATTTATTTACTGTGCACATGGGGAGAAATCACAGAGTGATTACCCAATTTTCCAGTGGAGTTCAAATATCTTTATACATGCTTTTAAAGGGGAGAGGGTGATCAAGGAACATGGGGCAATAAATGGTTGCTAGGGAGGTTGCTAGGGAGAATGATGGATGGGGAGAAATAGATTGGCTGGTAGATTTTCCTGAGAGACAGATATTTATGACCCAAATGATTTGGGCCAGGTCCACCTATATTCCCTACCCTCATTCCTGAAATGTTTTGAGATAACAGGAAGGAGGAAGGGGCGCTGATTTTCCCCTTTGATCCTCAGATCAGGCCAGACCAGTTTATGCAGAGAGAGGGGAGGCATCGTCCTATGTTTCTTGGCAATGCATGGTCTTCCATTCAAAACGTTCTTTATACCAGGGAGTCATATTTTGGGGTGAAACTTTTACTCCTTGCCCCCCAATGACCAAAATTCTCTCAGTTGTTTTTTAGTTT
>NW_003852458.1:1014434-1018734 GCF_000181295.1 Otolemur garnettii
CTTAGGTGATTCTCAACCTCCTGAGTAGCTGGGACTACAGGCACCCACCACAACACCCAGCTATTTTTTTATTAAAGTTTTGCCAGGGCTGGGTTTGAACCCACCACCCTCAGTATGTGCGGCCGGCACCCTACTCATTGAGCCACAGGCGCCACCCAGGCCAATATTCTTTTTATTCTATCTAGATTGTTATTTTTCGTTTTTAAGAGAAAAGGCCTTCTTTTGATGTTAGGTGACCTAAGTATCCTACTCCTTTTTGACGGAACTGAAGATTTTCTTTGGAAACCCTGTGTTCCTTTGAAGCTAATTGTTACAATAAATAAATTCCATCCTCTACGGGGCCTTCCTTCTCCCCTGAGCAGAGAAGGAGATTATCTGCATGCTGCATCAAAGTAGATTCCTCAGTGAACTCAACACCCAAAAGGTCTACTTTCAATATTTGTGAAAAATAGTTTGGGCTCTCGGCGTATCCCCGAGGCACAACTATCCATGTTTATTGTCTCTCCTCCCAGATTAATTCATGTTCCTCTCCAGGGGTCAGGCTGTGCACCAGCCATGGCTGTGCCTTCACACACCTTTCCCCGTGCTCTGCTCTTTCCCACCTCTGGGCCTTTGTTCATGCTGCTGCCCACATCTGGAATACCTTCTTCACCTGCCTGAACAGTCCATGTCTTCCAGGTTTCACTCCCCCTGGGAAGCCTTCTCCCATTATGCTGAACCCCCCTCACCCTATATGAGCTTTATCACAGCACTCCTGTGGCCCATACCCAACACATTTTCAACCCAATTGGAGTTTCATTTGTATTTCTTTCCTCACCTGACTTAGTTACAACTCTTTCCTCATGAACCCTGTTATAATCTATGCACTTAGAAGATCAGGCTTATATAATATAGTCTCTTCTTCTGGGTAGAAAAGGGAAGTACTTAACCTTGGCATTGGTCCCTTTCAGGGCTGAGGAAGAGTGGCTGGATCTGCGTCATGGGGTTGCTGGTGTTAGAAATTCTGGAAGGACACTTTGGTGTTAGAAAAGTCTGAGAGAGAGGACATCACTGTATTAGACCATTGTGATTAGAGAGAAGAAATCTAGGAAAAACAGGAGGAGGCATGCCAGGCCTGTGGGACTAGAGGATTAGAGTAAGCTTCCCACCGTGGACTTCAGAAATTAATGTAGGTTCACCTGCACTTTCCTGCCACTTCCCAGAATCCCATGGACAATGACTTGGGAGACAAAATATGCAGAAAACACACTTTTAGAGCACGCCATCTTGATCTAATTCATCTTCAGTTTCTTTTTCTTATTGATAGAAAAACAAAAATGAAACAAACAACAAAAAAATTAATGCAGATTGTCTACTGAGCCACTGGCTAGGTGGTGAATTAATACAGTTGAAATTGTGTTGCCCTTGGTTTGGAATATCAGGGATCCCACACGTATATGCAACAGATGTTGTAAAATAAATGGTTTTTAAAAAGAATGTGTCCATAGCAGTGATAGCAATCATTTATGTATTTGATAGCAATTGTGTACAATTGTGTATATATTTAAAACATGAAAATAATAATCGTGTATATAATTAAAACATGAAAAGACTTTTATCTTGAGCCATGCTCTTGATATCCATATCTTTCTTTTAACTCTTGTTTCCTAAGTAGATATACACAAAGACAGAAAATGACTACATTCAAATCAAAGAGAAATACTTTAAGAAAAACAATATTCTATATGAAAACAAATATGTTAAGTTTTTAGGGGCGGCGCCTGTGGCTCAAAAGGGTAGGGCACCAACCCCATATGCAGAAGGTGGTGGGTTCAAACCCAGCCCCAGCCAAAAAAAATATATATATATGCTAAGTTTTAAATTCTGTCTTGAGTACTTGCTAGCTACATGATTTGGGGGAAATTATTTGACCTCCCAGAGCCTTAGTTTCCTCTTCTCTAAAATGTCATTAATAATACCTTAACTATTATCAAGAGTTACGAGCACATACAATGTGTTCGATCAATATAAGTTCAATTTTTGTTTTGAAATGAACGAGCAAAAGGTGTCAAGCAGTGATAATGTTCATTAAGATTGGACTTCTTTGGTAAAAGTAAAGATCAAGAGTTGGTGGGTGCCCATTTTACTTAGCAACATCTTACTAGGGAGATCTATTACAAAGAAAATAGCATTTTCTTGTTGGTGGGTTTCAGTTTCTCCAGGTAAGTCTTTTTTTTTTTTTTTATTGAATGGTAACTATGTACATTAATGCACTTCTGGGGTACAGTGTGGGGTTTTCACATGCAATCTGAAATACTTCCATCAAACTGGTCAACACAGCCTTCATGTCATTTTCTCAGTTATTGCTTTAAAATGTTCACATTCTACTCTTAGAAAGATTCACCTGTACCCCTATAAGGCAAACCTCAGAAGTAATCCCTCCAAACCTCTTCCCTCCATCCATTCCCTCCTCCCTTCTCCCTCCCCCCTCCCCATATTCTTAGGCTATTTGGTTATAGCTTTCATATAAAAAGGTTTAAATTAGTTTCATAATAGGGGTGTGTACATTGGATACGTTCTCCAGGTAAGTCTTATCTTTTCATATCAACCTGTTTCTTTCCCTTCTTCAAGCATTTTCTCCTTTCTTCTTTCCATATCACAAGTCATATGTGTTTGAGAAGAAAAGAGATGAAAGGAGTCAGCAGGAAGCAGACTTCACTTCAACTAGGTCTAAAGAAGGGATTTTAGTAAGGGGATTCCTCACAGGTACAGATAAGAATATGAAGACCCCTGGAATTAGCAAAGGAGGGCAGCCATTACCACATTAAGGGCAAAAAAGGCAGGGGAAAGGAAATGGAATGACTGGAGCCCGTTGAGAGCTGGGAACGTGAAGGCACTGTCAGGCAGAATCTACATCTGTAGAAAAATATGCTTAATATCAGAGGCTTAACACCAAAACAGGCAGTCAGAAGGGAGGGAGTAACCCAATACGTCTCCCTTTTCCCACCTTCTGATCTCCTGTGAGGGCCTCCCATATGGGAGCCAGTTATGGAGGGAGCCTGAGAGATACAGTCCACAGCAGTGGGCCTCCCAGCTGGCTGAAACAGAAAACCCCAAGCCATCTTGCAGGGATAATAAAAAAAAAAAAAATCTTCACTTTATCTTTGATGTATGTCATATGTGGAAATAGATGAGAATGGAAATGCAAGCATTTCCAATTAAAAAGTAAGATCATTTCATATTGCCTGTTTCATGCTTTAAGGTGACTCCTAATTTAGCACCTTGATAATGGAACCAACTGCCACTCAGGGAGGCAAAAAAGAAGAGCAAAATAGTCAGCGTTGAATTAGTGGAACTGACCAGGTTACAGCACCCAGCAGCTGTTTCCACGACTGCAATTTCAGGAAAATGTCTCAGCCCTGTCATAAATGTCTCTAAGGATTTGTTTAAAAATTCAAATGTCACAGATTTATGAGTTGTATGCTGAGAAATCCACTATGCCATAAGTTCTAAATGACACTTGGTTTACAACAATCCTGGAAATGAAACAATTTATTCCTTGCATTTTACTTAAAGCCTAATGGTGTCAGAGGCTGCTTTTCCCTTGATCGATGCAAAAGCCTTATTGTGTGATAGTATTTTATCCAAAAAATGTGTCCCACTTTACAAAGCTATGGCTGACATTTTGGTGCTTCATGTCCAGTGTTAGTATATATCAAGTAATGTGCCTTATTTCAAGCTGATTGCTTTTTTTTTTAACCAGGAATCAATAGATGAGGTACAGAGGGCTGCGAAACTCCTAAAATTGATTGCAAGATGTTTGGCACGCATGCATTTTTGTGGGAAGAAGACCTATGATTCCCATAAATACTCAAAAGCTATGCTTTCCTCTGCCTCTAAGACCATTAGTACTCCTCCCTCTAGTTTTCACCCACCAATGGCCTTCCCACCTTTTATTTCATCATTTCTGCTTATGTATTTTTTATTCATTAACTATCATGACAGAGTCCCAAGAGAGACAAAAGATAAATAAGCATGATTAACTCTTTTTAACATTAAGAACCATGGCTGAATATAAATATATTGAAAGGAAAACATGGATGAGAGAGCTAGAAAACAAAACAGAGAATGAAATTTCTAACAAAGATGCCCTGACAGTCTTATTGGCCATTATGGTACTTTGGGTGAGAGATTTTGGTGTATAAAAAAATAAAACGTGAGACAACATGTTCCCTGAATTTAATGAATTATCCAGAACAGGGTGGTGTCATGATCCTGGGTCATGACCCTTCTCTTACTGAGACTTCTATCCTGTTTACTC
>NW_003852458.1:1019046-1026929 GCF_000181295.1 Otolemur garnettii
AAGGGGTCTCAAATTCAAATGCCTATGGGGAGGTGGGGCCCTTACAAAGTAGGCAAGTAGTATTGAACCAAAGAATTTATGCTCTATCTGAAGGGGGCAGCATTTACTCAACTCTTTTTTTTTTTTTATAAAAATTACAATGTGCAGAAGTGCAGAAGTTGGCAACTAATTCAAAACATTTTACAACACTGTGTGGGATGAGCATATGTTTTGAGGGTGTGTTTGGCCCAAGGGCTGCCGGTTTGGGTCTCTGGTGTAAAGTCGTCGTTCCCAAGCCTAGCTGCAGATCAGAATCATCTGTGGAGCTCAAAAAACACATATGCCCAGTCCCCTCCCCAGATTTGCCGAATTGAATCTCCGGGGGTGATGCTAATACTCAGCCAAGTTTGGGAATCAGGAGAGCAAAGAGCTGGTTGATGAAGCACCATTTACTATCCATAAAACTATAAAATTTAAACGTGATCACACTGAAGAAAGCGTAATGAAGGTCAATGAACAAACCGCTCCACGGAAGAACAAAACATGGTGAAAGCTTCTAGGAACACCTTTCAACCTGTTCTCCTGTGTTTCAGATTTTGATTTTCTGATCCTTTTATAGAGCTGTGCTTTCCAATATAGAAGCCACTAGCCACATGTGAGTGCTTAAATTTAAATCTAATTTGAAATCCAATGCCTTAGTTGTACCAGCCACATTTCAAGTGAGTGCTGAGGAGCTCCGTACTGCACCGCACAGATAGGCAGCATTTCCAACTCCTCAGGACGTTCTGCTGGACAGCCTAGATATTAAGATCAGATGTGAAAATTAAAAGAACTCTGTAGACCTTTTAAGCCATTCATGTGGGACTCTGATATTTCAAGGGAGTGGTAATTATTAGTACAGAATAGAACATTTCTAAATTGGTCATGTGGGCCGGGCACGGTGGCTTACACCTATAATCCTAGCACTCTGTGAAGCCAAGGTGGGTGGGTCACTGGAGCTCAGGAGTTCGAGACCTAGTTTGAGAAAGAGTGAGACCCCCATCTCTACTATAAATAGAAAAACTGAAGCAAAAGGATCTCTTGAGCCCAAGAGTTTGAGGTTGCCGTGAGCTGTGATGATGCCATGGCTCTCTACCCAGGGTGACAGAGTGAGACTCTGTCTGAGAAAATAAATAAATAAATAGGCTGCATGGATTTATGCCCTTAGAAAGAGTAAGCCTTACCTCAACGCAAATTAGTTAGTATACAGAGATTTATTTTAAGTAAAAATGTATTTGTGCAATCATCGGACAAATATTTATCCGGTGCCCTTTAAATGCCAAGCACTCTGCTTTTTGTGTTTTAAATCATTCATGGAATCAAGTAAAGTTTAAAAATTGTCCTGGGCCGCTTCTAAGGGTTCTCTTCCCAGGTATGCATATTACCCATAGTTTTCTGTATGCATTTCCCTTTCATTATATGGACTTTTTCTTAATACAATAGCTATCATTAAGGTAAAACATGTTCTTTAGTGTATGAAATGTAGCTTAATGGGTGAAAGGAAGATGAGGAAGGCAGCAACAGTTAACTACAGAGAATTTCTCTCTCTGCCAAAAAGTATGGCTTGCCTAGTGATGAGCTTTGATCTGATCCCTATATCTGACTAGGGTAGACATGACTCTTTACCCAGCCGTGACCAGATACCACTTCACCAGACCGGCATTCCGCATAGCCATCACCCCCAGTCAATGCACGCATCTTGCTCCTACCCAAACTGCAGTCATCAGGGTAGCAATGCAGAAAGACAGACAGGACAGAAGGAACCCTAAGTGTAAACTTTCTCAGTCGTACAAAAATCTGGACTCTTGGGAAGCAGAGCCTCCGAAATTTAAAAAACAAACTAAGGTACAAAAAAGTTATGAAATAATTTAAAGGAAAACATTGTGGATAATGTTAAGAATTGTTGAATATAATGTATCTTTTTGGAGATGCTGATTAAGGCCAGGCTGGGCTGAGTGGGAAATAGTTTCAGGGCACAGGATGGAAATAGTGGTGAAGTTGTAGGAGCCAGAAGGACTCAGGGCCTGGAAGACTCTTCTGTGGTCATGAACAGTTAATGAATTCCTCAGGGACATATGGACTAAATTTTTTAATGGCCTAACCATATTTTTAGTCTGTGGTATAAAACTGATTGGGTATTTTATAGTCTCTGTGTGGCTCTTAGGATAATAATAAAGGCTGAAGCTGTTTCTGGAATACAGTTAATAATCGAGTCCTTATCTTTGTGATCATTATATGTCTTCGATAGTGTTAAGGGGTCATTACTAAGGGACTTAATTCTAGGAATTTTGTTGGGAACTCTTTTTATATTAGAAACCTTGGTTATCTATTTGTTTTTCTTTGAGATAGCATCTCACTGTGTCACCCTGGGTAGAGTGCCGAAGCATCACAGCTCACAGCAACCTCAAACTCTTGAGCTTAAGCAATTCTCTTGCCTCAGCCTTCCAAGTAGATGGGACTACAGGTGCCTACCACAATGCCCAGCTATTTTTTGGTTGCAGTTGTCATTGTTGTTTAGCTGGCCCTGGCCGGGTCTTAAACCTGCCAGCCTCAGTGTATATATGGCTGGTGCCTTAACCACTGTGCTATGGGCACCGAGCCTGGTTATCTAATCTTATCTCATCATAAGAGCAACCTCTTTTTGGAAATGTCAGCCATCGTCAATGAATGACTTACACAAAGGAGGTAGCATAGGGACTTGAGTCTCTCTCTATGTCACACACACACATCTATCCATGTTTATAATTTAAATGACACGCTAGGCCCTGTAGGCCCTGTGTCAGGGGCAAAAGATCAATGAAACAGAGGCTCTGCCCCTGAGGAACTCATGTTCTCTCTTTTTTTTTTTTTTTTTTTTTTTTTGAGACAGAGCCTCAAGCTGTTCCCCTGGGTAGAGTGCTATGGCATCACAGCTCACAGCAACCTCCAACTCCTGAGCTCAAGTGAGTCTTCTGCCTCCACCTCCCAAGTAGCTGGGACCATAGGTGCCCACCACAACGCCTGGCTATTTTTTGGTTGCAGCCATCATTGTTGTTTGGCGGGCCCAGGCTGGATTCGAAACCCACCACCTTAGGTGTATATGGCTGGCGCCTTAGCCACTTGAGCCACAGGCGCTGAGCCAGGAACTCATGTTCTTGAAGGGGAAGTCTACGTGTGAACAAATAATCACAACATGAGAAGACACGAAATTGAGGGACTAGCATGAATCCATGCAGGTGGAGACTGTTTAGAAATTGTGACAAGTAAGTCTTCTTTTGCTTGAAGCTGACTTTACAACAGAGACAAAGAGCAACCAGGATGAAGAGCGTTTGGGTATGTTATTAACTCCAAGGCTGCACCAGGATTTTACACCCTGGTTTTAATCTTGATCATCATCCTGTGTTGAGATGGTCCCTAAACCACCAACCCCCCAACCAACGAAAGGAAGAACTTGAAATGAGGCTGAGAAAGAAGTAAGTAGTGAATGGAAAAGGAATGCTTAAAATCCAGAAATGTGTGGACTATGAACCACCTAATGAGTGAGTCTCCTACTTTGGCAAGAGAGGGCACTGGGTGTGCAGTGGAGCAGGGCAAGGCAGAGGGTACCTTCCCCAGCATCAGGAATGGTCCCAGGGTCTTGTCTTGCAAAGGAGCAAGTGGGGAGCTGACGCATTTGTTGTGAGGAGCAGTGATACAGCACTAGAAGCAGCTAGATCTATTAAACATGCTCACACAAATGTAATCAGAGACAAAGACGCAAAACCCTGGGTTGTGTCAAAGTTGTCTGGTGACATCATTTATGTCAGTAGACTTGGCCATGGTGAACAGGCATCTCTGTATCAACATTACAAAAAGCAGTGCTATTGGTTGTAATTGCAAAAATCATTATGAGCTTACATAAATCTGTAATATATAAAAATAGCCTAAGCCCTCTGATTGCTTTTTCTCAGATGGAAAACAAGAACTCTCACCAGGAACTAACTGTTCCCTGAGCAGCCCTGTCCCTGCTGCAGTCCATTTGGCTTTAGCACGTTGTCTAGGATTAAGAGTTCTTGAAGGTGGAACTCGTCCTTCACACGGAGTACTAAGCTTTTAACATTCCAACTGCTCAAGGCATGTGAATCCTTTTATCTGTTTTACTTCCCGGTATCCAGCCGAGTGCCCTGGAATCTCATTAGGGCTGGGTAAATTCTGACTGGTGTGTATACCACCTGTACCAACTGTTGAATATTTTCAGTATGGTAAGTCACTGTCATTTAATGGGCAGTGACGCTTTAAGCAAAACACCATACAAGGAAACCAATTTTACCATAGACCAGTTGATGTTAAGTTCCTAAGGCAGATTTCATTTCACAGAAACATCGACAAACTTCTAAATAAAGACCAAAACACCTCTAATCTTAAATATTGAAATAATGTGAGTATATGTACATTTAAGAAAGATTAATAAAAACAAGTGAGATAATTATTTGTCTAACTATTCCAGCTCAGGGTGGCCGGTGGCTGGAGCTTCTCCAGGCAGATCAGGGTACAGGATGGACAGGACTCTGCCCCATCTCAGGATGTACCCACATTACACCCACACTCACTCATACTGGGACTGTTCAGACTCACCAATGCACCTAACAGATACAACCTTGGGATGTGGGAGGCAACCAGAGTACCAGAGAAAACCTACGCAGACATCAGGGGAACACGGACAGTGGCCCTGGCCAGACATTGATTTTCTTTCCTCATCAAATGTTATAATACAATGATACTGATTGAGGCAACATTATTTGAGGACCTGCTGTATTAACCTCTTTGTAATAAGAATAGGCAGGATGTACGTGATGGGGAAGGATAAAATAAGATAACTGACTTTAATAGACACACTCAGATTTATACCTTTATGTTGACAATCTTTAAAACAGTCTTCCTGGATGAGTCCCCTCTAGAATAAACACAACATAAACATTTTTTCCTTCAGATATTTCTGGAAGGGAAAGATTTATTTGGATTTGTAATTTATGGCCTGATCGCTAAGAAATCATGCATGAGATTTAAAATTGAACTTGGGTTAGAGCTCCCATTATTTATTAGCCCACAGACACATCATGTTATTAGAAAACGCAAATCATTCCCTTTTGAGCTGCACCCTCCCTTCCCCACCACCCACCGAAAATATCACTAGGTCACACGTGGTGACAGTGGTACGTTGTACCTAAATATAAGCACTAAAACAAAACAAAATAAAACACCACAAGAGCCGAAAATATGTACTTTTATATCTTTAGGCTGGGGCAGACATTTTGTGGCTGATGAACAAAAATGTAAGAAGCTACCCTGATTCCCGCAGTGAGTCCAGTTCTCTGCCATCCACTATATCTGTGTTCATCCTGCTTGCTGTCTCAGGGGCAAGCGTGTCCCCCCGTAAAGAGAAGGACAGAAGAGAGATATTTAAACCCCGGCAATGAGGTTCTCAAACCTGTCCAGCCTTAGTATTTGTCTTTGTGGAAAATGTTAGAAAAAATGCTTCTCCAATGACCAGACATATATTAAATAAATACAAGCAGTCCCCTGGTTACAAATGAGATGGGTTCTGTAGGACTGCTGAATTTGTATATAAGTTGGAACAGGTACATTTCCCTATCACCTGTAAATAGCCTCCACTCATAAGTGGATGGGAAGTTTGTAACTTGGGACTGCCTGTAACAGGGTCTTTTCAAGTGATGAATCTTGACCTATGTAAAACTGTATAGCCACACAGCACTTAACAATTTTCACAAAACTTTTCCACCTATTATCTCCAGTGGGACCTAGGATAGTTTTTACCCTCTTTTTAAAGATGAAGAACCTATGACTCGTGCAGGTTAAAGGATTTTGCTTAACCCCTTAATGGGCAGCCATTCAGGACCCTCAGCTCTTTTTTTTTTTTTTTTTTTTTTGAGACGGAGCCTCAAGCTATCCCCCTGGGTAGAGTGCCATGGCATCACAGCTCACAGCAACCTCCTACTCTTGGGCTCAAGCGAGTCTCCTGCCTCAGCCTCCCAAGTAGCTGGGACTACAGGCGCCCGAATGGTTGCAGCCATCATTGTTGTTTGGTGGGCCCGGGCTGGGGATTTGAACCCGCTACCTTAGGTGTATATGGCTGGCGCCTTAGCCACTTGAGCCACAGACGCCGAGCCAGGACCCTCAGCTCTTAATAATTCCCCACCCTTCTACCATAGTGAACAAAGACTTTACTGATGGAAGAGTCCAACCTTGGGCCCGTCGGGTAACATGGCTGGTTCCAGGGCTCAGGCTGTGGCTCCCTCCTATGGTAGCCAGTGGAGTGCCCTATGACGTGGACAAGTCCTGCTAGTGTATAGGGTACTGTTACCCTTCCTCTCACTGAGCAGGATGTAAGGCCCCTTTGGTGCATGCATCCTAGTTCCTGGCACATGAGACACCCAGAAGATGTCTGAATAGAGATTCTCTAGTCCTAGACCAGGACCTGCCAAACTATCTTCATAAAACGTGCCTGTTCCATTAACCCAGTTTCACCCTGTGTATGCAGAAAATTACCCTGGCAGAAAAGTTGAAACACAGATCAAATTCCGAGTTCCTTAGAGTGCTTTGGTCTTACTCTATCTTCAAGATAGGACCCTGGACATACACTTTTTATGTAGCACAGACAACTCTTTTAAAAAACTGTTTTAAAATGTTCCTTTTGGAAAGATGTTTGGAGATCACTTAGGGATCTAAAAATAGACCTGCCATTTGATCCTTCAATTCCTCTACTAGGTATATATCCAGAGGACCAAAAATCACTTTACAACAAAAATATTTGCACCAGAATGTTCATTGCAGCCCAATTCATGATTGCTAAGTCATGGAAGAAGACCAAGTGCCCATTGACCCACGAATGGATTAACAAATTGTAGTATATGTACATCACGGAATATCATGCAGCCTTAAAGAAAGATGGAGACTTTACCTCTTTCATGTTTACATGGAAGGAGCTGGAACATATTGTTCTTAGCAAAGTATCTCAAGAATGGAAGAAAAAGTATCCAAAGCACTCAGCCCTGCTATGAAACTAATTTATAAGCACCCACACTTCCATATGAAAGCTATAACCCAACTATAGCCCAAGATGAAGGGGAAAGAGGAGGGGGTGAGGGAGGAGGCTGGGTGGTGAAAGGGTAATTGATGGAACCACACCTACGGTGCATTTTACAAGGGTCCATGTTAAATCTACTAAGTGTAGAATATAAATATCTTAACATGATAACTAAGAAAATGAGGTGAAGGCTATGTTAACCAGTTTGATGAAAGTATTTCAAATTGTATATAAAACCAGCACATTGTAGCCCATGATTGCATTAATGTACACAGCTATGATTTAATTTAAAAATAAATAAAATAAAAAACTGTTAGTTATTGAAGCATTACCACTTGTGTCTTCAAATGCCATGATTCTTAGCCATCACTAGTCGCACACAGTTACTGATTGAAGCCTCCCACACAGTTCCTTTTCCTCACTGTCTCTCTGTCTTTCTTTAGTCCCCCGTGGAACACCGCTGTGGAGCCTGTGGGCGTGGAAAGCATTGTAAGGACTATTAGAAAATGGACAAGTGAAAGGAGAAACTATGCTCCTTTTTTTGGTCTTTAATTTTCCATTGTGCTTGTCTTAACTTCTAGGTCAGTAGATTTCCTAAAGGGAGCCTTGATTTTTAATTAATAGAAAAAGGATTAGCCTTGGCCAGGGCCCCTAGTGCATATAAGATCCACTGTGGGAAGACTGTGTGGAAATCAGTGTCATTATAAGGCATGTAACCATAAAAATACAACAACAATAAAAGCAAAACCAGGTGCTTTTCAGAAGCCAGGAACCTCTGCATTCTGACATGGCAGGATGAGAC
>NW_003852458.1:1027265-1038349 GCF_000181295.1 Otolemur garnettii
GGCGAGGCGGCGTCCAACACTGCTCTTTCCAGGCAGCTCTCCTAGAGTTTAGGAGCAAGGAAAGCCAAGGAAAAACTGGGGAGTCCTTGTAACCGACCATGCTGTATTCTTTGGTCTTGGTAGGGGGGTGTGGGGAAGGTTCCCACGGGGCAGCGGCTGTTCACAGTCAAGGGACAGGCAAAGGAGCTGGACCGTCTCTGTGTAACAACCCCCAGGAAAATACACAAGGGGCCTCCACTCCCACTGGGCACTGCCCCCTGTTCCCGGAGCACCAGGCACAGCACTGTGTGGGGGAGATGACTGATCCCTCCAGCAATCAGGTGCCAGGAGAAGGCGGCACCCTGGGGAGGCCACACACAACAAGCACCTTGTTTGGGGATGGGAAGGTCTGCAGGGCTCTTTGTGTCGGGGTGCCCCTGAGGAGTTACCCACACCTAGCACAATTCCTCAGGGCTCTGAACAGAAAGGAGCTCTGTTTTGTGTCCAGGGTTTGTGGCTTTAGTTTGCTGAACCACCTGATCTAGCCCACAGTTTTTCTTACACCTACCCTCTATCCCTGTGCCCTGGGCATCTACCTGCAGCCCTTTCTCCCCCAGCTCTCTGCTTGCAGGTGGCTCTCCTCTCCCCTCTGCTCCCGGCCCACCCTCCTCTCCCCTCTGCTCCCGGCCTGCCCTCCTCTCCCCTCCCCTTCCCTGCCCTCCCCTCAGGGGTATGTTTTCTTCTCTTGCTTCTGGACACTAACACCCTCCTCCATCCATCCTCTCATTTCTCCTTCCAGAGTTTTCGTGCCCTGGGAGAACTATCTGGTCCTATCCCTCTTTGGCCCCTGTCTTCTCATTAGAGTCCACAGTGGCAGCACAGTTGTCCCTCAGTTCTACTCTGATGCCTCTCCAGGCATTAGAAACTATCCTTCCCTCCTTCCTTCCTTTCTTTTCTTTTTTACAGAGTCTCACTCTGTCACCATGGATAGAGTGTTGTAGTGTCACAGCTCACAGCAACCTCAAACTTGTGGACTCAGGGGATCCTCTTGTCTCAGCCTCCCAAGTAGCTGGGACTACAGGTACCTACCACAACACTTACCTAGTTGTTCTATTTTCAGTAGAGATGGTGTCTTGCTCCTGCTCAGGCTGGTCTTAAACTCCTGAGCTCAGTTAATCCATCCTCCCTCCCACAGTGCTAGGAACACAGCTATGAGCCACCACATCTGGCTGAAACTGCTTTTTCGTGTGTAGGCAAGCAAGAAGACTTCTGCCTCTTAGCTTGCTATGCTGTCCTCACACTGCTGCCAGGTAGTAGCAAAGTATGTTGGCCAAAGATATACAATGGATGCTGCCTAGAACTGTGTGTACCCTAAGGCCCAGAAGGACTGAAGTCCAGTATATTCCGCCTCTGGTAAGCTGGAGAGCTGGGTGGGATCCCTAACCCTAACCCTAGCATTATTCCCACTAGCATTATTATTTCCCAGGGCCCCTAACTGTGCCAGGTAGCTGCAGAAGGAGGCAGGATGGAGATATATGGTGACACAGGCAGGATCTTTCTCCCCTTTCGCAGGGTAAAGAGGCTAATCACGCATAGAAGAATGGGGAGCTCTTCACGGGGAAGTGGAGATCAAACTGGCCAAGGAGCCAGTGTGGGTGAGGGTAGAAGGTCAGTGCAGTGGGGAGACACCAAGAGTGATTGGGGAAAAGAGGGGCTTTGTAGCAGCCAGTGAGTATGGCATGGAGAAGGGAGTCTATCACGAGCTGAGTCCTCCAAGCAGACCCTGCCTTGGAGATCTCTTGCCCTAAGTTGATCTGGGCGGGCTGCTGGGATCAACACCTGTGCAGAAGCAGAGGAAGGAAGCAGATCTGGGCAGAGGGAGGAGCTGGTCTGTGACACAGTCTCAATACAGGTCTCTGCCAGTGGCATCCCGGGGAACTCGGAAGTCGGGATAACCCTTTGGAGTTGTCCTGAGTTGGGGCAAAGGGCCTGGACCATTATTCAGTGTCAGGAAGGAGGCGTCTCCTTGGGCGAGGCAGCCTTTTTAACTAAGGTAGTTTCAAAAGAGACAAATAACTGAGCTCACTCCCTGAAGGGGATCGTAGCAACCAGCACATTGTGGAATTCGGAGCATTCACTGCACTATGGAATGTGTGGAATCACAGTCAGGACACTTAGAGAAAAGAAAATCTTTAGAAGGGCTGTGAAGAATTAACAAACAGCTGCAAGCTGTGGGGGCCAGACTGGGGAGAGTGTCCCCACCCTGTCCCTGCACATGCCTCATTTTCCTTGCTGAGAGTGGCAGTAGCTGTGGTTGGGAGGAGAGAGGCCCTTCAGGGATTTCAGTCCACCTGGGGTCAATAGGATGGGGTCAACCATTCTTGCAACTTTTGGGAATAACCAGATTGGACCACAAAGACGTTTTTGACTTTACCATATGCTGCCCGAGGGAGCCACCCCTACTGCCCAGGCTGCAGACCTTGGCTTGGCCCCAGCATAGTCTCTCTGAGACTGACAGGGCAGTAGGATTCCAGAAGACTGGCCAGTTTTCAATTGTCATTGAAGGGGAGGGTCATTTTAGGATAAAGACGAATCTGAATGAACTCTGGCACCATCCTCCAACTTCCATGCATCAGTACGTGTGGGAGAAGAAAAGAAAACAGTCATGCCCTGTTCTAGCCTCCTGTCTCTCCAGAGCACCCCCTGACCTCAGATAGCATCAGGCAAAAGGCTGTATTGATAACTTACGTCACCGTCACCCCATCCATGCCATCTAAGTTTCAAAAGAGTGCGTGTGTGTCATGTGTCACTCTCTAAAGAGTGCTTGCCCCTGGATATCAGGGACACAGCTGGGAATGTTCTCTCACCTGTTTTTTCTGAGTTTCTTCCACCGCTCTAGAAACACTCACTTCTTCCCACTCCTCACTGTAATTTATTAGTCTCCGTCCAAATCATTTGCTGCTGATAGTTTCAAATGTAAGCTCTTTCTTTTTTTTCTAATTTCCTTTCTGATGATAGACATTTCCTTTCTTCAGTCTTTACAGCCTCTTCTTCAAATATAACAGGTTTCCATTTTGAATACCTGAAGTATATGTGAACAATTTCCTTGACTATAGGCTTGGTTTCTGAGATAGGATTTAGCCAATTTACTTAAAATTGATTGTTATCTGTGGGCTGGATGGGTCTTGAGAGACAAAGGTTATACGGACAGAGGCCCTGCAGACGTGGCTGATGAAACTCACGTGCAGGGTCATTTCTGTCCTCTCCTTGTCCTCCATTTACTTGTAGAGTTGCCCATCCTCAATAAATTAGGGTGAGAGAAAAGAAGACATTCCTGGGTGCATTGGCCTCACAAATGGCAGGAAACTTGTTTTGGGTGACTCAGCAGCCGTGGAAACAAAAGGGAGTCCCCCTCTTTGGGATGAAAGCACAGTGCAGTGGCTCAAGGTCAGATTCCTTGAGTCCCAGCACTCTCATAATTGTGGCTGGAATTAATCAATTAAAATCAAGCCATTTGAGATAGATTAAAATTTCAAGAGAGGCTTTTCTAAGATGAAAAATGAAGCAATAAATTATAAAAATAAAATTTTATTTTATCCAGTAGAAGATAGATTATAATTGCAATTATGTACTCATTCTTAGAATGAACAAAAATAAATCTTATGTGGATTTTTGGCATCATTTTAAAACTAAAAGTGTGTGATAGCATGATACAACAGCCTTCTCTTTGGGTATGATTTTATAACAGAAATTTCTTGGCAATCATATTAGAGCATCGTTCATTTTTCAAGGATCCCTAATAATTCTTTGACATTTAAATCATTGTGTTTCTTTTTTTGAAATCCACATCCATGTTGTTTTTCTTCTCTAGAAGTTAATTAGCTATTGTATAATACCTTGTTTGTCAATATTTTTTATGTCTTTCCAGCAATACTTCAATACTTTCATCCACTTCACAGACTTCTACAGCTTTTGAAATAATGGCAAAGGTACTTTGTAATCAATTTGCATATTATTTGTATTGCATGGTTTTACTTTTTACTTGCAATAGTTTTAGACTTGTGGGAAAATGCAAAAACAGTATGGAGTGGCTGTCTACTCTTCACCCAGGTACCCCAAATGTTGACAACTTAGCCACAGAACAAATCAACATTAGCACATGATTTTTAACTGAACTGCAAACCATATTCAGATTTCACCAGGGTTTCCACTAAGATCCTTTTTCAGCCTCAGGACACAATCCAGGAGCCCACGTTGCATTTAGTTGTTGTGTTTTTTTCTCCCCAAATCTGTGACAGTTCCCGGCCTTTTCTTATCTTTTATGACCTTGGCATTTTACGAGAGTACTGGCCCGTTATTTTATACACTCTCTCTCCATTTGGGTATTTCTGGTGTGTCCTTATGAGTAGACTGAGGTTGCAGACTTCTGGTTGGAGCGCAGAAGCGATGATGTATCTATCCTTCTCCGGACGTCCTATCCGGAGGCACGTGCTATTCCTACGTCTTAGCACTGACGATGTTACCCCTGATCACTGTTAGGATCGTGTCTGCTGGGTTCCCCCTCTGGGAGGTCACTGTTTTCCCCTGTGTAATTAATGACTATCTTGAGAGAGGTACTTTCAGAGTGTTGAGTATCCAAATGTCCTATTTTCCCTCAGACTTTCACTCTCTAACTAATAAGATGAGATAGATAGCAGACCTTGCATACAACAATTATGACCGTGGCGTTGGACAAATGTGCTTTTCTTACTTCCCTCATTTCTTCTACATTTGTTAATTGGAATTTGGATTTTGAAAACTTAGAAAATAAAATATCTCATTAATAACTTGTTTATTAATTCGGTATTGAAATGCCAATTTTTACGATATATTGGATTAAGCAATATATATTATTAAAGTTAGCTTTCCCTGTTTCTTTTTACTGTTTAGAATGTGGCTACCAGAAAACTCCGAATTACACATGCAGCCCCTTTCCTGGCTCACGTTACATTACTAAAGGCAGCGCTGTTCTAAGGACGTAGTGAACTCTTGTGCCTGTCTCGTAGGATTATTATGAGAATATAATATAAAGCATTTGGCATAGTGCCTGGCATACAGTAAGTATTCAATAAAAATTAGCCCTGTTACTGATGTATGAAAAGACAGCCACTCTTGTGAACTGCCGACTGTTCTCAGGGGAAGTGAAGCGTTTTCATTAAGAATAACAGTCCATCGGGACTTCCCTAAGAGGTGAGACTATGGGAGACACCGAGCTCCTCCTCAGACCTGAAGGGGTTGTGTTTTAGTTGACAGGCAGCAGAGAAAACTGAAGCTTCCTGCGGGGAGCAGGGTGGGTCACTGATTTCCAGTGGGGACTGCAGAAGAGAGGAGAGGGAAGAGCGCGCAGCGATCACGCCTGGGAGTACAAAGGTGGGACAGGTGCTGAGTGAAAAGACCTTTGCAGATGGTGGATGGGGATCGCACTCTGCCGTCAGTTACGTCAGTCTCACGGGTGAGGCCACCTGGTGCCTCCCCTTATCCTTTGGGCATAACCGATTAGCTCACTGGGCACATGAGTTCATGCACCAACTTCTGCTTCTCCCCTTATCAGCATCCCAGGCATATCTTTTTCCTAATGACGGCTAAGATACAAGCCACATTCCCTCCACCTAACAACTGGCAGTGCCAGCAAAGCTCCTCTAAGATCTGTTGTTTCAACCAAAAAGTTACTGGGCTGTGGATAACATATCTAAAGACACATGAATCATTGCTGAAATAACCATTTTACTCAACCACTTACTAGGCATTGTTCAAAGTGCTTCCATCACAATAACCCATTTAATCTTCATGTCAATTCTATCAGGTAGACATTATCATTATCTCTATTTTATAGATAAGGAAACAGAGGCATAGACAGGTTCAATTACTTTCCCAAGATCACACAGCTAGTTAGTGGCAGAATTGGGATTCGAAGCCAGGTAGTCTGGCTTCTGAGTCCGTGCTCTTCACAACAACTCATCCTGCCTCTCTGTGGGAGTTGCCTCCTGCCCCCCAAAAGGGGATAAATCCATGTTACTTTTGCATCTGAGGTTCTTAAATTGAGATTTACAGAGATTTTTGTTCATTTTATTGGGTGGTTGCTTACCTTTTTGCCACTGGGCAGAACTCCATTTTTCAGAGAGGGAAATTGAGATATAAAATGGAATGATGGGTTGTCTGTGATTTGCTTGAAGTCTTGGACAGCTGTTTCTAAGAAGAGTAATTGATTCATTAAGGGGATACAAGACCTTCCCCACTGGCCGCCCCTTGGCTCTAAAGAGTGAATTAGTCCAGCTGGATGGATATGTCTCTCTCCAGCCCTTGGGCTGTC
Source organism: Otolemur garnettii (assembly GCF_000181295.1). Classification (NCBI taxonomy): domain Eukaryota; kingdom Metazoa; phylum Chordata; class Mammalia; order Primates; family Galagidae; genus Otolemur; species Otolemur garnettii. The sequence continues at coordinate 1,033,594 of NW_003852458.1, forward strand.
TCTATTTTGTGTGTTATCATTTGCTAAAGATATGACAATGTGCTCTTTGCTTGGGTTTGCAGCTAGGAGACCTATGTGTGTTTTCTCACCTCCCCCAGGAATGCAGCCAGAAAAAGCAATGACATCCAGGACCCATCTGGGAATGCTTCCCCGACCTGCTTTAAGTTAGGGAACAGAGCCAGCTGCACACCCACAAGCTTCAGCATTCACCTGGGTTAGACTCACCACAGAGGGCTTGATTGCCAAGAATGATTTATCTGGGACCACAGCTGTCCAGCTACTGATGGGCAGTCCTCTGGGAGGGAAGTAGCTGAGATGTAGCTGAGTTCCATGGGTGATGTTCAGAGCTGAGAAGCAGGTCTGCCTCTGCCACTTCCAGGGTCTGGAAGTGTGGCTAACCCCCTGACTTTGACTGCTTCCAGACTCCTGTTGCCTACTAGAGAAATGGAAATAACAGCGCCTAAGCTTCTGTGACATTAACCAAACTCGAAGACTGACTCAAAGGTCCTAGAGAGACCTACAGACGCAGGTAAGAGCCTCTTGAGATATTTTCGTGATATTTATTTAGGCAATGGAATTGTATGAACCTTGAATTGAACCTTCCTATCAGAGAACAGAGGGCACACGCAAGCAGGAGGAACAGAGGAGAGTTGAATTGACAAAGGTGTGGACAAGTTAGGGGAAACCAAAAGGGATAATGAAGCATACCAGAGCTAGCAAGAGCAGGGAGCTGTGAGTATCCCGGGCTGGAATAAGCAAGGGAAAGGGTCCCACAGACAGGGCCCCAGGAGAGCGGCAGGTTAGGGAGGCTTCCTGGTAGGAGCTATGACCTCAGGTAGAGAGGCAGAGTCACCTTCAGCATGCCTCCCAGGTCTGTTGGAGGGATGAATACTTTCTCCTTGCTTTCCGTCTACCTCCAAGCCTGGCTGGCATAGCCATTGTTCAAACCCAACCTAGAAGGCAAAGGCGAGGTCACAACAGGAGGTCATCCTCCTGAGACAGAGAGCAGGGTAGAGGGAGGTGGAAGGCGGATCTGCAAGGACAGCAAGGACCATCCTGCAGAGGAACTACTCACTGTAGGATTTCAGGCTTCTGGGATTGGACACATTGGTATTATTAAAACTCTCGCACTATGAAAAGCCAGATATGCTTAAGACAGCCAAACAGAAGAAATCAATTCATGCTGCATGTTACAAGAATAAAATGCTTTTTATGTATTCTGTCTTTGGCCAACTTAAGAAGTCTGTAAATAATGCAAAGTGAGAGTGCCATTATCACCACCATCATAATAAAAAATACAAATGTTATTTAACTGTTTCAGGGTCAAGACTGAGTATTTTGGGGAGGAGAACATGCCAAATTGCAGATAACCAAGGGCTTGAGGCAGGGGCAGGCCCTGGCCAATGAGCCAGGGAAGAAGGTGCTGTCTCATTCACACCTCCAATGTCTCTCAGAGGCCACTGAACACTTAGCCTGCCACAGTTCAAATGAGGTGTAGAAAATAGAAAGTGTAGACAAGGTGGTGCTAGACCTGCCTCTGCAAAGCGTCTGTGAAGTGTTGACAGCTGTGCTGCTAGGCAGCGTGCGTGTGGTCAGTGTGTGGCCATCCACGAGGGAATGAGGGAGCCGGGCAGGGCAGGGAGCCACAGTGCTGCATCATGGAGCTTCATGTCTGGACCAGCTCGCCCAAGGTCAAGCCCATAGTCACTGGCAGAGCTAGACTGGCCTGTAACACTTTGCTGTTAATGACTCCTGCTGCACTTCCAGCTGCTGATCAGTGGCCAGACCTTCCAGGATGTTCTGCAACCTGTTGCTCTGTCAGGGAACCAGCACCAGGACTAGGGTGGAGCAAGCCAGGCACCTCAGGCAATGCTTAAGGAGGCCCATTAGGCAGAAGGAACGAGTTCTAGCATTTGATGGTACAGAGGGAAATTATCCTTAGCAATAACTTATTGTCTATTTCAAAGTAGCTAGAAGAGAGAATTGTAATGTTCCCAAAACAAAGAAAAGAAAACATTTGAGGTGATGGATATTCTAATTACCTTGATGATCCTTGTCCACTGTATGTATCAAAATGTCATTGCATATGTATAAACATGTATCAAAGTACCAGATGGATCCCCCAAATGTGTACAACTGTGATACATTGGTAACAAAATTTAAGGAGGCTCTCAGCTCATTCTCAGTGCTGTGCACCTGTCCTCAGGGCTGGGCCTGCCCCCAGGGTGATGTCTCCTTAGGTTTTGTGCCCTTGCCTCATCCTAATTCTGACCCAGTAGAGAACTCTAATATGAAGTGACATCTGTGGGACTATTTGCTTTGATTTAATATAAAGTTTTTTTCCATTAACAATTTTTGGGGAGAAAGATTCAGTTTGGGGGTAGATTGTGAGATTTTGTTAGAAAAAAATATTTTTATGTCTACAATAAAGCCAAGTTTGCTATATGACACTCCAAGTTACCACATTGTCCGTGAACTCTTTTGATCTCTAAAAGCGCTTTCTTGCAGATTCATGCGGCAATACAATATTGATAAGCCCCGTGATGTTCTGACTGATAGTACACCTCTCCAAAGACTTTAATAAGAAAAAACACCATTCTTGGAGGAGCATTTGGAATTTATCATAAGGAATTAATTTATAAGCTCGCTGCCTTCACTGGAGGATATTTCCTCCATGAGAATGTAAGCTAGAGGTACATGTGTGTGCCTTCCATGGCAGGGAACAAGAATGACATCCATTCTTGGAGTCAGAGTCCTTCATCAGAGCCCATGTCTTGACATATGGCATTTTGATTATGAAAATCAGGCATTACATACAATGCAACAGGTAGAATTAGCACTGCCAAAACAAAGAGGCCCCTTGATCCTACAGGGTCTTTCTTTACTATCTTGCAAGGAACGTGCTCTGCACCCATCATGAATGTTTCCCAGGCAAGTCACAGGCCACACTGGGCAAACTGATTCCTAAGATGTCTGCTCTGGGCTCTAGAAATCTCAGATCTTGTCATCTCCTGAGTAGTTTTCACTCTTTTATTTCTTACTTCTTCATTTCCAGCTCTTCTGATAAGCTGAATTCCAATAGCAAATTATTCAAAAGCAGTTTGGGTTATTTGATTGGCTGAGAAGTACCTAGCAAAGCAGAGAAATTGACTCACTTCTCTCTGGAATCACAAAATGTTACCAAATGGAGAAAATGAGTATTTAAACATTTTTTAGTGGCATTCTATTAACCAGAAACGAGAGGGGACCCAGGACTTAAATAAAAGCTGACCAAGAGCACTGTCCTCTGGGTTCTTCAAGAAGCAGCCCAGCTGAGAAGCCACTCAGATGGGCAATCAGGGAGGAGGAGGTGGCTGTCAGCATTTGCTAAAATTAAAAAAAAAAGTTCTTACATGTCTTTGACTAGATAATAACTTTGTTTTCACCAATTCTGACTTCTTTTTCCCCAAGCATCTGCTTCTTGGGGGCTTCAGTAAATGCAATACAGGCGCAAAATGCACTTCTTATGCATGGCTACTGGTCCATAAACATGCAAATAAGGCATGAATGATGATGCATCAGGGGCCTTATTGCTAGCGCTTGATGAGGTCTGATGCACCTTGGGGTGAAATGTAAACCATCTTATTCATGTACATTTTATGACAACCTGAAGTTGTCATTTAAAGAGCCGTTACTCTCATGTTCTTTCATTTGAGGAGACATTTACTTTTTTCAAAGTACTTTCACTTCTATGTTCTCACTGGGGACCTAAGGTCCTAATGAGGCCTTTAGGGGGTACTATTGTCCCCCTTTTAGAGAAACTTGTGCTTCACTGTGTGGTCCTGATTGGTCACAGAACCCAGAGCCTGCTCTCTGTTGAAACTCTGTGGGTATCAGTTGACTTATCTGTCCATGTTCATGTTAGCTGTCCAGTAAGGACAGGTGCTAAGATTGGTAAAAACAAATTGAAGGGGTCTCTGAAAGGCAAAAAGCAGCCCTTGTCTAATATTCAGAGGGAACTTTGTAAAGCAGAGAGCAACCTTGTGGGAAATAGTTAAAATTGACAAAACAAAGCATAGGGCCAGAGAAGATTAATGTAGGGATGAACTTATTCAAAGCAGACAGATCAACAGGGCAGGGGCACCTGCCTGTGTAGACTGTGAGGGGCTGTGAGAAGGTGGGGAAGTCATTTTTCTTGCACACTGAATGATGCTGTGGCTGAGGCTGATTCCACAACAGGTGTTGATCTTGCACCGGGGGGAAAGCACATGTAGTGAGAATAAGGTGGAGTCAGGCAGGCCAAGGCGGACGTGACCCAGCTGGTCTGGTCAGTTTAGGTCCTGCCTGACCTTCATCCTCTGTCTCTCATTTGACACAGCTGGTCTGATGAGTGTAGGTCCTGCCTGACCTTCATCCTCTGTCTCTCATTTGACACAGCTGGTCTGTCAGTTTAGGTCCTGCCTGATCTGTCTCTCATTTGACACAGCTGGTCTGGTCAGTTTAGGTCCTGCCTGACCTTCACCCCCTAGCTCCATTTGACACAGCTGGTCTGGTCAGTGTAGGTCCTGCCTGATCTTGGTCCTGCCTGATCTTTACCCTCTGTCTCTCATTTGACATAGCTGGTCTGGTGAGTGTAGGTCCTGCCTGACCTCCACCCTCAGTCTCCCATTTGACACAGCTGGTCTGGTCAGTTTATGTCCTACTTGACCTTCACCCTCTGTCTCTCATTTGACACAGCTGGTCTGGTGAGTGTAGGTCCTGCCTGACCTTCACCCTC
>NW_003852458.1:1038398-1044157 GCF_000181295.1 Otolemur garnettii
TAGGTCCTGCCTGACCTTCACCCTCTGTCTCTCATTTGACACAGCTGGTCTGGTCAGTGTAGGTCCTGCCTGATCTTCAACCCCTGTCTGCCCTTCTTACTGTTTTGTAAATTTAGCACCAAACCTAACCATGTCTATTTTGAGTAGTTTGGGTGGATTGATTTAGGAGATAAACTTTTGAAGTGGAATTTGTAATAGGTCACTGAGTTATGTAAGGGTTAACGTGGTCTTTGCTTTGAACTACACAAATTAATACCACACTGAAAAAAGGTAGCTTTGGGTATATAAGAAGTAGAAATTTGAATAAGGATTGCTGGGCCGTCTCAGCCACCCCTCTCCCGTTAAACCTTGTCTTAACTTTGTAGAGCTTCTTTATGTCTATCAATAAACTCTGAACACTCTACGTGGCGTGCACTCTTTCCTCCATCTTGGTTGTCTTCCCCACTCAGAAGGGGTGTGTCAACTGAAAGCCTCTGGCCAGGGTACTCCCCGGAATGTGGACAGCCTGCCCAGGAGGGTGACAAGCAGCTTTTCTTTTTCCTGGCTCTCTTTTCACAAGGGACAGTCACTCATCCTCATCTGTTTCTGTGGCTCTGGGTTCATTAGTGGTGTGTCTTTCCATTCTTTGTGTGACCACCCAAGAACTCGCTGTTCAAAGCTCCAGCATGCTTTCAAAATGAAGAGGCATGAAAAAGTAAAATTAAAAAACATAAAACAAAGAAAACAGAATGGACAAGAAATATACAAAAGGTGCCAAAAAATAGACATGTATTTTAAGAAAGGCAAAAACTGTATTAAAATTGTAATACTCAACACATACCAATAATGTTTGTTATCTTGTGTACTGTGTTTTGTATCTCTTATAATTGCAAAAGTCAAATGTAACTTGAATATTACAACTTCGATACAGTTTTTGGCTTGCTGAAATTGTATATGCACTTTTTGGGCACCCTCTGTATTTATTTTTATATTACTTTTTGGGGGAGATTTTCGATGAAGATATCCGGAAGTGGAAATATCTGATGAAGGAGTAAAAATAGCATATGATGGCATTAAAATGGTGCTTTTTCATAAGCAGCTGCAGAACGGAACAAGGATCATTAGCTGGGGAGATGGGAGTTGGAGGATGTGTCGCGCAAATGGCTTGCCTAAATCCTGCAGTCTCCACGTTTGGATACACAGTGATTTGACTGAATTGCAACAACCTGGGGACAGGAAATAGGAGAGAACCCAAGCTTCCCAACTTCTGGGAAGCACACCTGGGCTAATGTGACAAAAGCCAGAAGTCCCAGGAAGGCTTACTGCCATGTCCTGCCTCTTGGGTGGACCCAAATAAAGATAAAGGCCAAGTATAATGATGTGTAACTAAAATAGCTTCTTTTTAGAAATGCTGATTGCAGAGCACTGTTATACCAACCCAAACGGAATTTTTCCTTTTTTTTTTCAGTAGCCTTGATTGTCTGGTCCCCTAAGTGTGACAAACGAGTAAACTCAGAGGTAAATTAAATACCACTGCAGTCCAGGGGAATATACTTGGGTTCACACTACACTCTTTTACCCTTTTACAGGATGATTGAATCATTTGTATAAATTGTGAAAGTAGCAAGTAATACCTGGTCTCTGCTTGCTAGTATATAATTCAGTTTTTCTGCCAAACATTGTATAAAAACATTACCCTGGCAACCAATGCGTTCATAGTATAAATGGAAGGTTGAGGGTCAAAGATATAAAATGATATGTTGACTTAGCCACTTAAATAAATAGGAGAGATAGTGTAGGCTGTAAAGGGGAACCCAGGAGAAAATCACAAATTCATGTGTGGTAATATTAGACAACACTGGAAACAACAAAACACATTTGCATAAAATCCAGTGTCATGTACATGGGTACAATGAAACATCATTTTCAATATCCGTAGGATGAAAAATACTTGTATCCTTCCTTTAAATTTCGAAATAGGATGCATCAAATACAGGTCCTTTTTATGTTGGTTAATAAACGATTTGGTTTGAGACAGTAAATATTACAATACCTTCTTTCTTCCTTCCTTCCATCCTTCCTCCCTTCTCTCTCTTCTTTCTGAGTCTTGCTCTGTCACCCAGGTAGAGTGCAGTGCCATCATCAGAGCTCACTGCAACCTCAAACTTATGGACACAGGGATCCTCTTGCCTCAGTCTTTCAAGTAGCTGGGATTACAGGTGTCTACCATAAAGCCCAGCTAATTTTTCTCTTTTTAGTAGACACAAGGTCTGGCTCTTGATCAGGCTGGTTTAGAACTCCTGAGCTCAAGGGATCTTTCTGTCTTAGCCTCCCAGAGAGCTAGGATTACAGATGTGACCCACCACACCTGCCTGGCCTCTCTCATTTTTTTTGAGACAGAGCCTCAAGCTGTCCCCCTGGGTAGAGTGGCATCAAAGCTCACAGTAACCTCCAACTCCTCGGCTCAAGCGAGTCTCCTGCCTCAGTCTCCCAAGTAGCTGGGACCACAGGCACCTACCACAACACCTGGCTATTTTTTGGTTACAGCCATCATTGTTGTTTGGTGGCCCAGGCTGGAATCAAACCCGTCACTTTAGGTGTATGTGGCTGGCGCCTTAGACACTTGAGCCACAGGTGCCCAGCCACCTCTCTCATTTTTAAAGTCTCTTTACATCAATGTTTCTCCAAATATGCCCTGTGGGCTACTGAAATTGCAATTACTGGGGTTCTGGTTAAGTGGCATTCTGGGGACCCCCTACAGATATGATACAGTGTATGGTCATCGTAGGGGGTGAGGCAGGGGGAGCTGAATTTTCAAGTCTTCTGGGAGTCCTTAAGCATAGTACAGATTGGGATCCACTGAATTAATGTTTTCTTTTGTTTGGTTGGTTTTTGTCATTTTTACTCAATGACTTTTTAAAAACCCTTCCTTGGTCAGGGGAAGGCTTATTCCAGTGTGAGGTCATGGATGGAAGATTTAGTGGCCAGGAATTTGCAGAAGAAAGAAAGGAGGGTAATTAGCTAGGTAAACAGGAAGCTAGAATCTGTTTTGGAGATAAAATGAACCCACAGAGGCTGGGAGGAGAGAGGGAATTGAGCCAGTTGTTGACTAAGGCTCCCAATCTCCTCCTCCCTGGAAACTTACTTGGAAGAGCAGCTGAGGAGGAAAGATGGAAAGCAGTGGTTTCGGGAGCCGGTGATGAAACGTCCAGTTTTAGTTCCAACGACCCAGTGGGCAGATTCTTCTTGTAGAGGGAGACAGCTCAGAGGTAAGGCAAATGCCGCTGCAAGTTTGTCAGACTACTTGTCCTCACCTAAAGGACACTGTATTCTTTTCCCTATCACCGATGTATTATAGTAGCCCAGGATAATATACTTTTTTCTTTGTATTTCAATTTTCTCTTGCTCTTCAGTTCTAGATTGTCCGTAAGCAACCTCTTTCTCCACATCACATTTATTATGAGCACGAAATTAAAAGGCTGATGTGGATAGAAGTACTAATGTGTGACTAAATATTTAACTAGGGGGGCAGAAAGGATTTACGTTTTGATCTTTAAACACTGGAAAATAAAGGCTCCCAGTTGTCAGCTTTCCAAATTGCCAGGACTCCAAGGGCAAACCAAAATTTCCACGCATTTGACTGACTGACCTCTTGTGAGTTGAGCTATTATTAGTAAGGAGAAATTTGCCAAAAATATATGAAAAATATCAGATGAAAAGTGATCGAAATGAAGTATTTAAATCAGGTTCCCAAGGGTACGTCTGAAGGAGACAGAGGATAAAGTATTACATCTTCAAATGGCATATTTATACATAAAATATACTGCATATAATATACATATATACATAACAATTCATTTTAATTTGGCAAATATATATTGTGTGGCTTTCAGATTGGACACCCTGCTAACCTTGACTTTGGGAATGCACATAATAAGATATAGGTTCTTTTACCTCCAGGAATTCACAAGCTAGAAAGAGCACTCGGATTTCTATAACTTAATATACCTGACAAGGTTATATTAGCAGTTTGCATAATGTGCAATTAAAGAAAGAGAGGAGAGGAAACCTGATGTTGGTTCCAATAACCAGAAGCCTTCCCAGAAGAGGTAAAGTTTAACTCTTTGGGATTTCAGCAGACACAGGACAGTGAGGGTGCCATTCTGTCAGAAGAAACAGAATTTACAGGTCAGGAGTAGTGGCTAGAATGAAAGGGTTAGGGATGTGGTGAAAAATTCATTTGCATATTTTGTGGTGCCCTAGTGATAGCTTTCTAGGTAATAACTATTAAATGGTTATTTAATAACTATTAAAGACCATTTCATTGAGTACTTCCTAAGTGGTGTGCTGAAAAGCTGTGTTTACTGCTGGTCTTTGCAGCAATCCTGCTTACAGATGAAAAGAGCAGCTCCGGGTGCCTGAGACCGCACAGCTTATAATACAGAATGCTCAGATTTATGCAGGCATTGATGTCAATGGCCTGGTAATTGCAAAAGCTGAAGAACAGCTGAAATCAAGTATTTCCCCATCCCAGTGCCTGCAGAAAATACCACCTCAAAGTGCCTTGGGACCACCCTGGCCTCTGACGGTGTGGGACAGCTCCGTCGGTTCGTGCAGGTGATTTCTGTCTGCTCTTCCAGGAGACCAGAGTTTATTGCCTTGCTGGGCAAAGCTGCAGTGGGTCCCTGCCCTGCCCCATACTCCCCGCCTCCAAAGCAAAGATTTCCAATTACTGCTCTGCAGAAAATGTCAAAAGCATTATTCAGCTATTCACTACCCCAGGTTTTGTGATTTTTCGTATGTTTTTACTCTTATCTGCTAGCACTTAAAAAGACCAGCTTTTCCCTATTAAACAAGCTTAATTTGCAGAGCTGTGCAGTCTTCCTATTACGTTCTTATCATCCTCTCCCTGGGGTAGGCAGAATGACAAGGATGACAAAAAAAGAACCAAAAATATTTGAAGGCCTTCCTGAAAATCCACGGAAATGAAGAATCTAAAAAGCCTGAAGCTCCTGTTCCTCGAGTGACCTGGCCCAAGGCCGACGGCGATTGGCATCAGCTCTCCCAGCCCACCGGGCAGGAGCTCCTTGCCGGAGCTCAAAGGCCCGGAACACCCACCCCTGGGCCAAGGGGTTTCCCTCGGAGGCTTAACAGGGGGGATTAAGCAGATCTCGGTGCTAGGAGGTCCCCTCTCCCCGAAATTCACATACCAGCGCTAAATTAACTTTGATGCCCTAAGGACCAGAGAGGCCAACGGTGGCTGAGGTGGTCTTCTCCCTCCCCCCTTGGGCTCTCCGCCACATTCTTTGATAAGGCGATTGGCATTTTTTCCCGATGCCTTGTAAAGTGCTATGCAACGGCAACTTCAGTCCCCCGGCTCACAATCCTCCACCTAGATGGCGCCCCAAGCCTCGCTGTATGGAGATTCTGAGCTGCCATCTCCCCGGTTGCTTTCCTCCCAGGATCCCCAGGTTTCTGAAACCGGCGCTGCAGACTCCAGGTTCACGGAGACAGACGCCCGGCCCGCGGTGGGGGCTCGCTCGGGGAAATCCCCGCCCACCTTGTTATTCCCGCAGGGGAATCCCCGCCCCCCATCCCTGTCACTCCGGGAAGGGAGTTCCCGCCCCTCGAATCAACCGGAGGGAGGGAATCCCCGCCCATCCTGGAGGCTCGGTGGGTCCCCCGCGCCGCGCCGCGCCGCGCTGCCAGGAGCAGACTCCCCGCGCCGGTGCGTGCCGGCCCCGGTCACCGGGACGCGGTGGGGCGGCGGCTGCTAGCAC
>NW_003852458.1:1044203-1054869 GCF_000181295.1 Otolemur garnettii
CTGAAGGCGCCGGGATTGCGCCTCCCGCGGCTGCTGGCGAAACGCGGCGCCGCAGCTCCGGCAGGCGCGGCGGTGGCACCGGCGGTGGCTGCGGTGGCGGCAGCTGCACGGAGACCTGCCGGGTGGCGTCTGAATTCGGAGGCGAGAGGAGCAGCAGGAGCCTCTGCCAAGCTACCAGCAGGTGAAGTGACTGTCCCACCGTTGCCTAGGACGTGGGGCTTCGAGTGGGCAGGGGAGGTTGGGCGGTTTGGCACCCCTGAAACCGTGTGTCCCCGGCAAAGTTTAGTGACAAATCCCGGTGCTGGAATCCCAGTCTGGGCAAGATAGGGAGCAGGGGTGCCGACCACGTGGGGAGGGGTCCCAGTTTGGGCGGTGCATACTCCTCTCGCATCCGGCCTGGGCCCAGGAGGGCGCGGCGGAGCGGAGAGTGCCGGACTGAGCGGGACAGGGATGGTTAGACAGCAGGAGGCACGCTGCTGAGGACACTCAGGACAGGGCCGGGAGCCCCTGCCCGGGCGCGCGCCCTGGCTCCCTAATTTCTGGGCGGTCTCGTTCCCTCCTTCGCCAGAATCGGAGGTACTCAGGTACTGCGGCCTCAGGTACTGTCTTGGGGATCCTCCTTCCGGGCCCTTCGTTTTTTCTCTCCATCCTTGCCCCGGGAAGAGACGCGCCGGATGAGGGAGTGGTGTGGGCGCGCGAAGAGTAAGGGCATCTCAGGGGTGGTTATTGGCATCTGCCAGGCAGCGGGGAATGTTCTGATAGGGAGGGAAATCCAGCTCTCCCTTTGAAGTCCAGCTTCTCCTAAAACCTGGTTCCTTCCCTCTTTCCCTCTCTCCCTTTTCCCCTCTCCCCTCTTTCTCTCTTCTTTTCCGCCTCTCCCTGCCTCTCTCTCTGGTTTGCGTTTGTGTTTTAAGTCTCTGGGTCGCTGGTCTTCCCCACTACTTGGAAAATCCATTAAATTTAGCTGAATGTTGATTTAAGCAGGGGGAGGATCTCAGATCCCTGGTAGGACTTTGCCAGAAGCCTGTCCTCAGCAGCCCTGTTCCGTGCAGAGACCTTTGATAAGGGACACTGGAGTGTGAAGAGGAGAGGTCTGGCATGGGCTGGTCACAGGGACTGGAATGGCAGGCACGAGGGCATTCCAGAGCTCCAGACCTGCCCTGGGACTGAAGGTTGGACAGTGTTGGGAGTTTGGAGCCCGCCAAGTCTGGGTCTGTCCCCTGCAGTCAGTCTGCCCTCCTGCCTCCCAGGAAGGTAGGATCCATTGGGTGGATATGTTTCCCTGACACATCCTAATGAAGCTATTGGAAATGGTGGGACAGATATGGATGCTGTGGGTCTGTCCTTGCAAAGAGTCTCCCACCCCCACCCCAGACCTTTCAGGGTTCCTTTCTCCGGAGGGTCTCTCACACCCAGCCTGCTCTGGGCTGGAGTTTTAAGGGCCTGGGATTTCTCCAGGGCCAGCTTTTCTGGTCTGTGACTTTGGGGTGGGGGTCAAGTAGGTACAGGTTGACAGGTGTGATGTGGGAGTGCTGCTTGTGGAGGTGGAATAGAATGTCTCAGAACACACCCTGACTGTAGGTGGTGGTTCTGGCTCCATCAATTCCTTCTTCCATTAGGATGGGCCAAGAGCTGCTGCTCCTATAACAATGTAGTGGTTCGGGTGTGTAGGTGTAGGCGTTAGGGGTGGCAGGTGCTCGGAGAGGAAGAATCAGAACCAGGTGAAATATATATATAAATGCACCTCCCTTGACGTAGCTAATATGCTCCTGGAAAAATATTGAATTATGCTTTAAATCTATCGTCAAAATTGATTTTGTAGGCACTTTATGGCAGTTTACTATTTAAGGAAACTTAAGAAAATTTCTCCATTTCATTTCAATCATTTTATTTTTGGACTACCTGTGGTTTACTGTGCTGGAAGGTGTGTGTGTGAGGGGGAAATAGAGGTTTCAAGGGATGTGCACAGATGAAAGAGACTCCCTCCCTGCTGTCAGTGTGTCAGTTTCCACCTAGCAGAAGAGGGAGAAGTCTGCCCAGGCAAACCCATGCACCTGAGGCCTGTAGTAGGCACCCTGTGTTTATTGGATGAAGGAATGAAAGAATAATTCAATGAATAAAGTACATGAAGAGTGTTCCAAATAAAACATTTCGAGAGTATGGAGAAGACAGAGCCCACTTTTGACTACTAGGATCTGAAATGCTTCATAGGGGAGGCCCTAGGTAGAAGACAAGCATGCTGGGAGATTCCTCTTGAGTTAGGATGTGGCCGGAAGGGGATGATGGCAGAAGAGGAGGCTTAGCTGAGGGATCAGACGAGCTTAGTTCTGCAGAGGGTGGGGAGATGTGTGGGATTTTTGAGCGAAGGACTGTCATGATCATAGGTGCTTCAGGGTGATTAATCTGATCTCTTGCAGAAAGAATTGGGATTGGGGAGAGTGGAGAAGGGAGGGCTCCAGAGAGAGCCCTCTGGTGGTAGCAACAGGCTAGGAAGAAAGGAAAGACCCATCAGACGTAGGCTTGTGGTGTGGGCACTGGTTGGATTTGGAGTTCTTTAGAGGAACAAAGATCGCTTGCAGGTTATGAGCAAGAGTAGTGTGCAATGCGCTGGAATAGGGAGTTTGGAGTTTAACATTTGACACACCAGAAACCTGGAGAAATCCTTCCAAACGTCTGTTTCTCATTCCTCCCATATCTAATCAATCACCAAAGTCTATTGATTACCTCTCCTTGTAAAATCTGTTGGTAGCTCCCAGGATCTGAGATAAATTTTAGCTCTGTGTACCTCCTTAAGCTTCTCTCTTGCTGTGTTTCCCAACACACACACACACACACACACACACACACACATGAGGTGTAGACCTGACTTGCCTTGCTCTCTGTTGGGTGGCAGTGGCAGGGTGGGGTCCTAGAATATGCCGTCTCCTCAAGTTGTCCTGATAAATTGCTGCTGCTTCTCCAAGATCTAGTCTAGGGCCTCCTCTGTGAACTCTCTGCCTCTCTCTCCCAAGACACGCTGAGCAGTCCTTGTCTGGACCATCCCCCTGTGCCCGCATAGCCCTATTGGCACACTCATCATGCTGCCCCGGGCTTGGTTCTTTGGGACTTGTCTCTTGGGCTGGACAAGATAACACGGAACTGTGGATACTCCCATAGCTTAGATCACGTGGGCCTGAGTGATCAGACGGTGGCAGCGGCGACATCTTTGTTGGGAGGTGACCCAGGGCCCTCCGGCTGCACCAACCACAGGGGAAAAATTCCAAAGAAGGTGAACCTGAAGCAGGTCAGGACCAAGTCTAAAGAGAGACTAAATCTCTTTAAGAGGACCTGCTTAGAGACTCAAGCAATTTTAAACTCTTTCTTCTGCCCTTAGAAGTGTCCCTGCAGTATCAAGCAGGATGCTGAGGTCCGAGTTGTGTTTCAGCATTGGGAATAGCTGGGCTGTCAAGCCCCTGAGGGAGGTGGGGGGGACAGGTGGAGGGTCAGGACTATCTCAGAAGGATGATAGGAAAAGGGCATTGACCAAAGTAAGGGGGGAGGAGGGATGAGGCCAAAGACAATCACGGGCAAATGCAAGGAAAGGAAAAAGCCAGCCCTGGCCTTCCCTGGAAGGCAGAAGAGAGGAGAAGGTTGGGGAGGTGCTGGAGAGAACTAGGAAAGCAGGAGGGGCATCTGCGTGGGGTACAGGTGTGGCTGGAGGTTTGGAGAAAGAGGCTGCAAGGCTGCTGCCAGCCTGGGGAGGCCACCTGGGCACTGCACTGGCTCAGATAGTTGTGGGGGAAAGCCAAGATGCTCAAGTGGGGCTCCAAGACTTTGGCTGGAATCCTGGCAGTGCAGAGAAAAGTCAGAGCCTCCCTTTGCTCACGTGTAAAATTGGCCCAATAGCTATGTCACAGGGTCATTCTTAGGAATAAAGAGAAGTACTGAGGTGTGGATGTAAGCCCCTCAGTGACAGTGCATGGGGCGTTGTGGGTCCTTTTGAACAGTGAGGTGAGAAATGTACAGACCTCTCACCAAAGTCAGCAAGGGCCAGCTGAGTGGAGAAGGCAGGACTTCTCAGCAGACTGTCCAAAGCTTTCTCTCAGCTTTGGATATAAAGCTTTGGGCTGCTCTGAGCAGGTTGGTTTTCCTGCTCACGGCCTAATGAATCTTTCAAGATGTCTGTCTTTTCATCTGTTCGTTCAGTGCAGTGGCTGCATCTGTATTTCATGTCCCTCTTTCATGTAAAGATCCAATAGCTGGGCACAAAGCAGGGCGAGCCTGGATAGGTTCCCCTGTCCTCTGTTGTCTGGAAGGGGCCATGCATTCATACTTGCCAGTTTTCCTGCATTTGAGGAACATGCAACCCAAAAAAGCAGAGAACTTGCCCCATTAACAACCAGAGCTAAAGTCACAATGTATAATTGCTTGATCTGGGAAGCTAGGCTATTGTCTTTCAATGGCAGTGGCATTGGCTAAGGTGCAGGTGGGCAAGGACGAGTCCACAGTCTGCAGTCCCCCTTAGTTTTATTAATGAGTCTTTGATTATACTTGGAAAGATTACATAAATATTCTCTCTTATCAATGAAGAGGGGAAGAAAAAGAGCACTGAAACTGATTTACTAAACTCTCAGTAGATATGTGCCACATGAAATGAAATTGGGGGGAAATGCAAAGAATTTTTTTAAGGTAATAGAAATATAGGGTCATTTGGAAATTTTTCTCTAATCATTTTTTATTTTCTACCTGGACGGTCTAAGTGTAGACTATGTTACCCTTTCGACTTATACATAGGTTGCATATAAAATGATAGATCTTTTTATGGTATTTAAAAATTTGAAATTCCTGATCTCATAATATCCATATTCCAGAAACAGAGAAAAAATGGGATTGGGAAAGATTGCATTTTCCATGGGTTCTGGGGGGTAATGAGGATTTGAAGCCAGGTAGGTCATCTGATTTAGTCAGTCTGGGAGCTGAAGAGTTCTGCTGTTCTATTTACAAATGTGTTCAAGGAAACACTGGGAGCATTTACGGTTTGCAAGGGCAGTGGTGGAAGAGGCCCTCTGTGGTCTGGGAAGGGGCCTGTTCCAAGAGATGGCTTTTTAAGGCCCTAAGTGTGCGGAGAAGACACATTTGTCTTATTAGTCTCTACAGCTCCAGGAAGAGGTCTGCCCCTGGCTGTGACCTCTCTCTGATGCCACTAGCATCTTCTCTATCCCATACTCTCGAGGGGGCCAAGAAACAGTCCCCCCCCACTGCGAGATCCTGGCTGTGCCGCGCTTGTGCCACTCACCTTCTGAATGAATAGTGACTGGGCTATTACTATAACTTGCAGAAAGCCAGAAACTTAAGGTTCTTGACTCTCTTTATGAAGCCATCAAATGAAGCCAGATAGCTTGGAATATCTGGCCAATGAAGTTATTTTTGGATTATTTGTTTTTAGGTTATAAAGTCGTTCTGTGGCTCATCAAACCCTGTAGGACACGTGAAGAGTTTTGCAAAAGCAGCATCAGGGAACCGACTTCACAGCAAAGAGGATTAATTTTGCACACAAGATTGTTGCAAGCGCTGGTTGAAATAATAGCAAGGAGATAGGGAAGTATTGTTGTCAAAAGCAGCCTGAAATGCCTAGATATCCACAGGAGGATTAAAAAAAAAATCACGAATTTGGAAGAATCTGAAAGTCCTTGAAAAAGGGCATTGTCCAATCTCTTGCTTTCAGGGTGAAATAAATTTAGCTCATTCCAGATAAGAATCTGTGATGTCTTAACAGCTTCCTAAGGGGGGCTTCTAAGGTATATTTGGCCCTTAGCAGAATGAGGCCCCAGACTGTTCTGCGTAGTGTGTTTTATTACAGTGGGAGAGGAAACAGGTTTGATAGGAGCCATTCCCCGTCTCATTTTTATCAATACTTGGACACTTCGAGCACTTGGCTTTGTAAGCAAACTAGACTTCTTAACTCTGCTACCTCAACCAAGTTAACACACATACCCTGTTGTCCTGGCCCCAGGAGAGGGATCATCCTCCTTTGCTAAAAATAAAGCCGGCACTCACACACTGCAGGATAGGATTCCTACCATGAACAGGGGCATGCTTTGTGCCAGGAAACCCAAAGTCAGTTGCCTGGCTGGGACCTGCCCGCTGATGCAACTGGAGTTGTGCTGGGAGCAGGGTAGGGGAGACAGTAAATTTGGATCATGGCCTACTCAGTAGGGGGAGGGGAATGGGGAGCTGGGCTGCCCTTCAGGGGAAGCCCCTGGACACCCAGTGGCAGTTGGTGGGAAGAGAGTGGGTGCCAGGGAGCTTTGTGTTCCTGGGGCGTGTTTCCCTGGGGTCACTCCTAGGGAGAGCTTGAGATACTTAGGGGCAGACAGAATAACACCCATTTCTTCACTCCTGTCACCAAAGACTGGCCCTTTTTTGATGCTCGTCTAAAGTGAACGTGACTTGTCCTGTTCACACATCCCGGGATATTTCTCTAACTCCAATATTCCAGAAGACTCTGTTTCTGGAGAGCAGAGAGGCAAGTGTATTTAAGGTCAGCTGTAATTCACTGAATTGGCAAATACAAGTTTGAACCCCCAGTAATGCCCCTCAGCCCTGAGGAGTTCCAATGAGTTGGCCCCACTGAAGTGTCTTCAACACCTTGATTCCTCCATCCCGTGAACAGTAAGTGGTTCTTTTTTTTTTTATTGAGTCAGAGTTTCACTTTGTCACCCTCAGTAGAGTGCTATAGCATCACAGGTCACAGCAACCTCAGATGCTTGGGCTCAAGTGATTCTCTTGCCTCAGCCTCCCAAGTAGCTGGACTATAGGTTCCTGCCACAAGGCCCAGCTATTTTGTTTTTTTTAGAGACAGTCTCACTTTGTCACCTTCGGTAGAGTGCTGTGGCATCACAGCTCACAGCAACCTCCAGCTCTTGGGCTTAGGCGATTCTCTTGCCTCAACTTCCCAAGTAGCTGGGACTACAGGTGCCCACCACAATGCCCAGCTATTTTTTTGTTGCAGTTTTGGCCGGGGCTGATTTCAAACCCACTACCCTTGGTATATGGGGCCGGCACCCTACCCACAGAGCCACAGGCACTGCCCGGGGCCCAGCTATTTTTAAAGGCAGGGTCTCACTCTTAGCTCAGGCTAGTCTTGAACTCATGAGCTCAGGGGATCCACCCATCTTGGCCTCCCAGAGTGCTGGGATTACACTGCGCCTGGCCGGTAAGTGGTTCTTTACGTTGCTTATATTTGCCTGCAGGTGATCAAATGTAATCACCAGCTCTCTTCAAGTGTTTGACATTTCTTTTTCTGCACCTGAAAAAGATGAGAATGAAGCCAAGTTTAATAAAGCAAGATGTCAATAAACTCTTGACATTTTTGTGTGTTGGCCAATGGACACTTATAAAATGTCTGATTTCAGCTGTGTTTCAGTTGGATTCCCAACCCTCCCTCCACATACATACTTTTTGGCCCAGCATATTTTATAGAGATTTGGGTAGAACTAGATTGTGCTATATGGGCCTCCTGGTGAAGGAAATTCACTTCCAAGGCTAAAGCAGCCATGCAAATGTTATTACAAAATCACTCAGCATGCAAAATTGGCGTAGCCTCCCTCCAGTTAGCCACTGCCCACTCCTCACTCCTACTCCCAACTTCATTAGGCTAAAAGAAGAAACAGCTGTCCCCCGAAAATGTGCTCCGAGTGTCCTCATTGGCACGGATCCTCAAGAGAGCACAGGCAGCGAGATGGTGTGAGGAGAGCACAGTGCTGTAAAGGATTGCATTAACCTCTCTCTGAGCCTACTGCTCATCTTTAAAAACCTGAGCAGATGTAAAACGTATTGATTTCTTTATTGGAAAGAAACGTGGGGCAGCTGTCAGCCATCTGTGGCACCTGTGCACCCTTCCCACCTTCTGGTCCCTTCCCTGCTCGGCTTCCTGGGTACCACCTGGGTTGTGAGGCTCTCTGAAGACTGCCTTTCCCTCACTGCTCTGGAGGACCCAGCACAATGTCTAGTACATAGTGCATGGATAAAAATCAAAATTGTTGGAACGTTCGCTATTTGGCAGGCACTGTTGTAGATTTCCTACATATTCAATTCTCATAACCAAGCGAGGTACATATTATTATTACTCCCATATTAGTTTCTTAGGGCTTCCATAAAGTACAATATGGTGGCTTAAAACAACAGAAATGAGTTCTCTTTACCGTTCTAGGGTCAGGAGTCTGGAATGAAGATGTTGGCCAGGCTGAGCTCCCTCCAGGGGCTCTGGGGAAGAGTCCCTTGCCTCTTCCAGTCACCTGGAGCTGCCGGCATTCCCTGCAGCTGTCTCGCTTCAGTCTCTGCCTCTGTCTTTACGTTGCCTTTTTTCCGCTGTGTCCCTGCTTCTTATGTCTTCAAGTCTCTGTTTTGTCTCTTAGAAGGACATTTGTCATCGGATTTAGGGCCACCCAGATAATCCAGGATGATCCTAATTTGAGATGTTTTATTTAATTATATCTGCCAAGACGTTTTAGCCAACACATTTGCACCTTCTAGAAAGGAACCTATCTTCTTGGGAGGCACCATTCAACCCACTGTACCCCCTTTTATAGATGGACAAATGGTGGTACAGTGTGGCCAAGCAAATTCTTCAAGAATACACAGCTCAGAGTTGGTGGAACTAGAATTTAAATACAGCAGCCTGGCTCTAGAGCTTGTCTTCTGGACAACTCCTGTCTACTGCCTTTCAGTAAATATGCTCACTGATTGTTATGGTATGAGTGGATGGCAAGATGGGTAGGTAGATAAAGGGATAAAAAGATGCTGATCAGAATATATAGCCAGTATTCTCCTACCCAACATATTGAAAACAATAACTATTCATATTCATTGTTTTATGCTGTTGCCCCAGAACGTGACCTTGGGTCCTCTTTTTGGCTATAGTAGGGAGACCTCAACTGTATTAGATTTTTTTGCCGATCACCCTTGTGAAAGTCAGAGCCATCTTATCCCTGAACCCCTCCTACAGTGGCCTCCTGAGGCCACTCTTGACCCTTAGTCCTTTCTCCTCTGAGCAGCCAGAGATATCTTTTAAAAAAGGGGGGAACACCTTTGGCTAAAAGGAGTAGGGTGCCAGCCCCCTTTCCTGGAGGTGGCAGGTTCAAACCCAGCCCTGGCCAAAAACTGCAAAAAAGGGGGGGGGCGGGGCCTGCAGCTCAAAGGAGTAGGGCCCCAGCACCATATACTGGAGGTGGTGGGTTCAAACCCAGCCCCAGCCAAAAAAGAAAAACTGCAAAAAAAAAAAAAAAAAAAAAAAGATTATTTTTTTCCCCTTTGATCCCACAATCCCACTACTATGCATCTACCCAGAAAAAAATATATCTTTTTATCATAGGGACATTTGCACTAGACTGTTTATGACAGCTCAATTTACAATTGCCAAAATGTGGAGGCAGCCTAAATGCCCACCAACCCAGGAATGGATTAACAAGCTGTGGTATAGGTATACCATGGAATACTATTCAGCCATTATAAAAGATGGAGATTTTATATCTTTTGTATTAACCTGGATAGAGCTGAAATGCATTCTTCTTAGTAGAGTATTACAAGAATGGAGAAGCAAGAATCGAATGTACTCAATTCTAATATGAAGCCAGTAGATGGTCTAATACCCACATAAGAGGAAAATTCAAATCAATTCAAGGTGGGGGATGGGGGCAGGAGGGAGCTGGGAGAGGGGAGGAAGGAAGGAGTGTGCTCCCACTTAATGGACACAATGTTGGGGTGTATGGCACACATCCTGGGGGCAGGACACAATTATGAGAGGAGTTTTACAAGTGTGAACAATGTAACCTAATTCACTGTACCCTCAACCTGAAACAATAAAAAAATAATTTTTTTTTTTTCAGAGAAGTTGAGGCTCATAGCCAAAGTAGAAGGTAGTACAGAGATTTCCCACAGACCTCCTGCCTCCACCCAGGGAGAGCCTCCTCATTATCAACATCCTTCACCAGAGCGGTTCATTTGTTACAATGGCTGAACCTACAGTAACTCACCATTGTCACCCAAGTCTGTAGCTCACATTAGGGCTCACTCCTAGTGTCATTCATTCTAAGGGTTTATACAAATGTAAGATGACACGGGTCCATCATCATAGTATCATACAGAGTAGTTTCACTGTCCTAAAAACCTTCCATGCTTCACCTGTTCATCTGTCCTTCTCCCTAACCTAGAGGAATCTTTTAAAATTCAGATCAAGTCATATCACTCCCCAGCTTAAAACTGGGGATTTCTTGCCCATATACACATCAATGGATTAATAAACTGTGGTATATGTGTGCCCTGGAATACTATTTAGTCATGAAAAAGATGGAGACCTTACATCTTTTGTATTTATACCTCTAAGGAGTTGAAGAACATTCTACTTAGTAAAGTATCACAAGGATGAAAAAGTAAATATACAATATACTCGATATGAAACTGGTATATGAACAAATGTACATCCACACAAGAGAGAAACACAAACTCAAGTGGTCAAGGGAGAGGGGAGGAGGGGGGGCATTGGTGTGCTCTCACCTAACAGGCACAGCGTAAGGGTATGCAATATACTTCTTGGGTGAGGGGGACAACTACAACTTGTACTCTATCAAACAAACGCAAACAATGTAACCTAATTGTACCCTCATACTAATCTGAAGTTAAAAAAAAA
>NW_003852458.1:1054889-1055091 GCF_000181295.1 Otolemur garnettii
CTTAACAGGTCTTTTCTTCTGTTTGAAAGCTTCTTCCCCTAGATCTTCCTGGGAACATCTTCTCCAAGATCATATAATCTAAAATGGCTGCTGCCAGGGCCTCTGTTATATGGCTCCTGTTTGGAATAAAATCTTTGATGTATTTTTTTTAATTTGAATTTTCAAAAAATTTTTCTATTAAATCATAGCTGTGTACATTAAT
>NW_003852458.1:1055846-1058834 GCF_000181295.1 Otolemur garnettii
CCCGCCACAATGCCTGGCTTTTTTTCAGAGGTAGGGTGTCCCTCCTGCCCAGGCTGGTCTTGAACTCCTGAGCTCAATTGATCCACCTGGCACAGACTCCCAGAGTGGACTTATAGGCAGGAGTCCAGGTGTGAGACAACCCGCCCTGCCCTTGTTTGCGTATTTCTATTGCTGACAACAGTGTCTGGTATACAGCAGAAAATAAATATCTATGAACAAGTTGAACACTCCAGCATTTTGGGCAGTGCTCCTAGTTATTTTTCAGAAGAGGAAACACAGGCTTAGAAAAGTTAAGTGACTTACTTGAGGATACAGATCTGTTAAGAATTGGAGCAAGAATTTGAATCCCGAGCTCTGTCTGCTAAGTCCATGCTCCCCATGCTTTTATTCCATGTGGAATCTCTGAGGAGCAGGAACCGACCAGAATCCCTCCAGCCCCTACAGAGCTCTGAGTTTCCTAACTCATTTTCCTGCTCATAAACCCAGGACACAGATTGTTAACTCACAGGGAAGAAAGGTACTTACTCAGATTCCCAATGTACTATTTCTCTGAAAAGTGGGCCTGGAACTTTATCTTAAGAAGATAAGAAGTCCTTTTTTGTCCACTTTGGGACTTTGAGGCTCAAAGCTTTTTCTCATCTATCTTAAGACTCGATAGTTTAAATCCTTTCTCCAACCCTTATAGAAAAGTCAGAGGTGACCCGGCTGAGTCCCTATATGCAAAGGTAGAATTTCTACACATTCAGAAAAACCCCCGAGGTCTTCCTCCCCTGGTTTTTCTTTTCTGTAAGTTGGTCTTTTCTGCCTCCACATCTCTGCCCAGTTGATGACCCTACCGTGAGAACATGGCCTCCATTTTTAGACTGGTTGGATCTTGGTAAAAGACTGGTCGATTTCTTGGTTCCTGGCTTTGAGTCAGTCATGAAAGAAGACGAAGGACGGGTCCTGGCCAGGTGTGGGGCGCGGTGCGTGCAGGGCTGGGGAGAAGGAGAAAGCGGCTATTTGTTTCCCTTCCTGTTGTTGGCCCTCCTTTTAAAAATAAGTTCCATCTTGAGAATTACATCAGCGTCCTAGTAAGTAAACATCAGACAAAAAAAGTACTATTTCAGGCAAATAGTAATCTTGAGAATGGCCAAGACTTGCAAACGGAGGTTGGGCTTATTCATAGAAAGGTGTGCAGTGGCTGATTAGTGTGTTTTGGCAAAATATAGCTGCTCTCCTGCCGGAAGGCAGAACTCTGGCCATTTGACACACTGCGCGCTTCGACTTGGCTGCGGTGAGTGGGGTTTGCTATGGTAACCAGAACTTTGCCCGAGGGTTGTACACGTAAAGTGTCACTCATTGGGGGTACCCTCTATTTTTAGCATAAACTAAAGAGGAGTTGCTCATTGTTCTGCTAACGCGAGGGTGGGTAGTCACAGTGGAGCCCGGGAAGATCTGGGCGTGCTGTTCTCAGGTGGAATCTCGCCACCCACAAAAGCTCTTAGCTGTTGCATCCGGAAGTGCGTCTGGATCGCCATTGGTTGAAATCCCACGCTAGGATGTTGGGCTTGGTGTTTCCTGTATCATAACTCCTTCTCAGTCGCTGTTCCCAACTTCATCTTGACCCAGCGTGCAAGCTTTGCAAACAGTGGTGGCCCTGTGGATAGGAGGTGTGTAGCTTCCCATAAAGCCATTGAAAACTCTCAAAGCTCAGCAAACATGTGAAGGAGCCGGTATTGTCCCCTCAACAGGACGTCCCTTCCTCTCCTGGTGCTTGCCCTGTCTTCACTGCCTCCAAACCAACCTTTTCTCTTTTTCTTTCAACTAACATTTATTTAGTACCTGCCAGGCAGAGAAAAGATATTTACACTTTACATTCTACTTAGAGGGAATAAACATAAAATTCAGACTGCCTTGAGTTAGGAATTGTATCAAGTTGTTTAACTGAATTCTGGGTTGGGAGGTGGCCGAACAAGGGAGAAAATGTTGCTTTAAGAACACAGTGAGCCTCCTGAACTTCAGTTTTGTTGGGGACTTGGAACTGGCTAAGATCCGCCTTGGCAGATTTGCTGATGGATATATGACTAGGATGCAGGTAACTATGAGGCCACGTATCATTGTGATCCAACACCTGTGGGTTTGGACGGGCATGAGAACCGCAGTCTGAAGTGAAGCCAGTCATGTCTTCAGCTGAGATCAGCCTTGTGGGGGTCAGAGACAGTAGACTGGAAGGCTGGTTCAGACATAGACCATATCCTGTTTGATGCTACAACTCAAGTACCTAGTGTGTCGCCTGTACCATAGAAGACCCTTTGTGAAGGTTTCTTTTTTTTTTTTATTTTCTTTTTTGAGACAGAGTCTCACTCTGTTGCCCGAGCTCGAGTGCTGTGGCGTTATCATACCTCATAGCAACCTCATACTATTGGGCTCAACCAATCCTCCTGCCTCAGCTTCCCAAGTAGCTGGGATTACAGATGCCCAGCTAATTTTTTCTATTTTTTCTATTTCCACAATGCCCTGCTAATTTTTTCTATCTTTAGTAGAGATGGGGGTTTTGCTTCCACTCAGATTGGTCTTGAACTCCTAAAATCAAGGGATCCTCCCACCTTGGCCTCCCCAGAGTGCTTAGATTACAGGCATGAGCCAGCGCACCTGAAGGTTTTTTTTAACGGATGAAATTATTGTCAGATCAGCATGTGTTGGTGGGAGACAAGAACCTGGACTAAACTTCAGGTTATAGTTATAGGTAACCCACGAAGATCTCCATAGTCTAGAATGGTCTTGGCCTTCTCAAACATGTGACGAATGGGGGAGACAGGAAGTCTGAGGCAGTGCTAGTTGACATAGGATGTATGGGAAGATGAACCTTCTGATAAAACCATCTTAAGAGTTATCCTTTAATCACTAGCAGCTTTTTTGTTTTCCAAATGAAAAGATTTTTACACACTGATCATTTTAGATGATTTCGTGGACTACCTAGAAAATACACCAGTACAGCCCCATTCA
>NW_003852458.1:1059296-1086504 GCF_000181295.1 Otolemur garnettii
GAACCCGCCACCTTAGGTGTATGTGGCTGGCGCCTTAGCCGCTTGAGCCATAGGTGCCGAGCCCCTCCCTTTATTCTTAAAAGGCCCCTTACCTTGGCTGCCTGGACACCCTGCTGCCCAGGTGTTTCTCCTCCTGCTCTGGGCAGCATTCCTGCCTGGTTTTCTTGGCTGTCTCCTCCCTAAACTCTTAATAATGCAGAATCCCAGGACCCAGTATTGCACTTCCTGTCTTTTCCCTACTTGGCTTTATTTTCTCCTTAGCACGTTGTCAGTTCTTGAACATATCATGTACTTTACTGACTAAAATAGCTTTTCTGCCTGCTTCTCTCTATTACAGTGTAGAAACTATGAGGGAATTTTTTTTTTTTTTTTGGATGAGGGGGTGTCTATTTGGTTCACTGTTGTCTCACCAGCATTTAGAACAATGCTGGGCTTATATCAGGCACTCAGAAAATATTTGTTGAGAGAATGAATTAGAATCACTGGTATTTTTAATTTAAATACCAATGCCCCAGGGATTGTGATTTAATTAGTATGAGGTAGAGCCCAAGCATTGGTATTTTTTTGAAAGCTCCCCAGGTGATTCTAAAGTGAAGCCAGAGCTGCAGACCACTGCTTCCAGATCTGGACTCCGGGTTGTTTTTCTCCTTCTTGGGATTTTACCTCTGTGGCATACATCTGTTGTTGCATTCTTAGGAAATCCACTGTTCTCAAAACTAAAATTGCAGTGGCTGGTTCAATGACATTTGTGCTGTGTAGGGCAGCACAGTAAGGTTCTGATCAAGGCTTCTTGTTGGAGTGGATGTGGATCACACCCTTCTTGTTGTAGCGTCTGATCTGGGCTGAACGATGGTGGGAAGGCACAGACCCTATATTGCAGAGACATGTGGTATTGTTTGTTAAATTTCAATTTTTTGTTTAATTTAATTTTGTTAAATTTTAAAGTGTTACATTTAATACACTTAAATTAATTAAGTGTATTGATTTTATTAAATTTAATATTGTTAAATATTAAGAAATTAATATGTCTTCTAATATTGTCTGATGCACAATATTAGAAGAGAAGGGTTCTCAATCTGCCCAATTTTTAACCTCATTTGCTTAAATAGGCCATATGCATTTATTCCATACCCTGATCCAGAATGTTTGCCCACCCACTTGCCCTCTGTCCAAACTCCGTTCATCCCTCCCTGGCTGGCAGTCTCCTCCAGAAGTCCTGGTATGTTTACTTGCTATCCAGAATGTCTGGCTTTATTGGTGAACCTTTTGGTATCTTCTTTTTTTTTTTTGCATTTTTTGGCAGGGGCTGGGTTTGAACCCACCACCTCTGATATATGGGGCCAGTGCCCCACTCCTTTGAGCCACAGGTGCCACTGTGAGAGCCAAACTAGCTCCATTTTGTTGTATACAGCACAAGCCCCATTCCTGGCTGTTTACTGCATAAGTTCCATTCTTAGCCCTTCCGCCCCAACCTCTGCCAGTGAAACCTGCAGGGCCACTCCCTGCTGCCTCTCCCCCACCCCAGGTTGCACAGCCACTGAGCCATAAACTGAGTCACCTTAGGCAAATAGCTGCTATAATAAACAATAAGTTTCTATTACCTTGAAATACAGGTAATCAGGCTGCACTAACTCTAGCCCCCGGTTAAGGGACCCCCCACCCCTCACCTGTACCAATCCAAATTCACCTTTACTAGTGAAATCATCAGCTGCCAATGCAAATCCTCCTTTACTTCCTCCTTTACTAATGAAATCACCAACCACCAATGAAAAGTGTACTCGTATCCGACCCTACCCCTCTTGCTTTAGGTACCCCATAAAAACTTCCTCCACCCTGGGTTCGGGGCTCGTCCTAGGCTTGCATGCCAGGAAAGTCCAGACCTGGGTCGGAATAAAACCTCACCCCATGCCTTTTACATCGGAGTGTGTCTCAGATTTGTCTGTTGGGGCCGTTTGGGAGATTTTTCAGGCGTAACAGCCGCCCCTTTGGTGTCCTCTTTTTATCCCTTCTCAGACTTGACTGTAACCTCTTGGAGGGCACTGGGTCCTCCTTTCACCTCTCCCTGTCCCCAGCAACAGGCAATAAATAAGGATGTCAGTGGGTGAGTTAAACTATTCTTGTTTAATGTGTTGGCAGCACTTAGGCACCATTGCCTGGGGAAAGGGATGTCACTCTCAGCATAATTAGGGATTATACCCTTCATAAGAACCCTGGCATTGTTCACTCTGTTTTATCATTGATCTGTATCATTCTCATTTTATGCTTTTTTTTTTAAAGCAACTGAGTACATAGCTTTTAAGATTTAAAAGTCCAAGGTTTCAATACTCTGAAAAAGATGTGTTCAAGAAAGCTCAGATACAGTCAACAATTGGCTTTATTTTCAAAATCAGTTTCAAAGAAATAAAATTCAAACTGACTTTTAGGGGCTGCTGGGAGGAAGCTGTAAGACAAGGCAAAGGGGGTTGCTTTTTAGGCTCCCCTTCTATTTGAAGTCTAGTGACTTTTCTATTATAGTCTCATTATCAAGTTAACATTCTGCATTTCAACAGCCCGGGAGGGAGATCGGTAACCCGACACACTGCAGTAGGAGGAAGGTTTACAAACTAAGTTCTTAACACCTTCTGGCCTTTTGAAGCCCTCAGCCTGGGGAAAAGTGATGTCATGGTGAGACAGGAAATGTTATAAAGCTGCAAAATGTCATAAACATATTTCCATCTGGTCGTAGGTGTATAAGACACAGCAAAGAAAAGCACATTGTGTTTTTACCCTATGGGGATAAGGTTACTAGGCCAGTATATCATGGGAAAACTGTTGACATCCCGTATCTGGACTTTTCAGCAAGGTCTTTGGATGGTCCCATGTGATGTCTTTGTGGGCAATGTGGACTGGACAGTAGCAGCATGGGTGGTCCGAGGTTGACCACTCAATGCCTGTGTGATGGGGGACGGGTTGTGTCCATCTAGAGGGCCCCAGAGAGGGTTGAGCACACTTCTGCTGTCGGCTTGATCTTGCTCCCATGCGTCATTTTTAATCATCGATTTGAATAAAAATGTGGATGACATGTTTATCCCATTTGCTTGTGACCCAGATCTGGGAAGCACAGTGACCTCATTTCACACCAGTGTCAGAATCTAAACCAACTTCCAGGAGAGGCCAAGCCTTGTAAAAGTCAGCCAAGAGGCCCGAGTGCAGGTCCTTTACTTGTCTGAAAAACCAACTACATTTATTTCTCCTGGCATGGTTAGGAGCCCATTTTCACTGCAGCCTGCGGGTGGGTAAAGGTGGAGGAAGGAGGCAGTTTGTGAGACCTGTCATCAGTGAGCATCAGCCCTGTGGTGTGACTCTTAAGGTAAACCCCTGGTGCAGGGGGCCCAGGGACAGAGTGTTGACCTCAGCACTGGTCCCACATTGTGTGCCGTTCCAGGGAACACACATCTAGAGTTGAGGGTCTGAGATGGGGGAGTCAGTAGAAAAGGTTTTCAGGAAAGAGAGTGGTGGCTCCCTTCCCAGCTCCACCCTTTCCGGCCCGCTCCTGGACCATCAATTTACTCCTTTGCTGATACTTTGACCCCTCTCTCTTTTTTAGCTGCCTCCACCCTCCCCAATCTCTAGACAAAATAATCAACCACTGCCTTTTCTGCCCATGCTCTAGCTATTAAAGCATTTCTAGGAAGGAAAAGAAAAAATCATGCAGCCATTTGTATTGGCACAATCACAGAATAATGGTCTGTGAACTCAGCAGACCCCAAGGCTGCCAGACAGGGGGACAGTCTGCCTTCAGGACCCTGCCACCCCCAACATCCCCTCCCCCTTACAGTCTCACTCCACTGGCTCTTCCCTCCTGTCCAGCAAGGGGCTTTCATCTTTTCTTCACAGAGAAAGGATCAGTGGAAACGCCCTTCTCCTGCTCTATCACTTACAAATGATCTATTTCCACATCCAGCCTGCCCGCCTTCTTTCCGTCCTCGGAGAAATTTCCCTCCTTTTATCAATGATTTCCCCTGGAGCTCAGGAGCCTGTGCACTCGCCCTTGATCACATTTGATCTCTTCATTCTTTCCCTTCTGTCTTTAACCTGTGCCTGCTGCATTGTCTCTCAATGAAAGGTGAAACCTCCGCCCTCTTTAATTAAGACCCTTTGTCCTTGTATCTGTAACATCCAGATTACTTGGAAATTGGGTGATACTAGCTATCTTCACTTCTTTAACCTCCCAGTAATTCCACAGTGGACTGTACAGTCTGACTTCTGCTCCCAGCCCTCTGCTCAAATGCCCTAGCCCCATTCGCCCGTGGGCCTCTGTGTCCGAACCCTGGGGAAAATTCCACATTTCAGGTGACATTACTGACCAGTTTCTCTTTTATGAAACACTGTTCTTCTGGTGTCTCTGACACCACTTCTCTCCTGCCTTTTGTCCTATCTCTTTAAGTAATACTCAGTCTTAATCTTCTCTCTGAGCTCTGTTCCAGAGCCCCCTTTAATTTATTTTTGCAACAACCTTTACTCCCCCTTTACTTTATTTCTTTGGTTTTATAATTTGCCTCTTAAATGAAAGTTCTCATCAGCCTCCTTCTCCCCAGCTACCAGGAGTTTGAGCCATAGCTTCGCCTTCAGCCACACCTGTATGTACTGATCACGATTAAATCTGTATGTAGCTTCTGCGCTCTGGACTCACGTGCCCGGTATCTGCCTACCGTCTCCGTCTAAGTGACCCTCAGTTACTCCAAAGCTACATGTCCCACCTCATGCTCATGAACTTGTTCTTCTTCCTCTATTCTTTAGCTTGGCCATTGGTACCCTCACTTAACCAGCCCTCCAGATGAAAATTTAGACTCCCTCACCCTCTGTGGTTCTGGATACTTGCGCATGGGAAGAGTTCAACCACTCTCCACTGGATGGCCACATAAAGTATTTCAGTGGCTTTCTTGGACAGGACCACCAAGACTCACTCTCACTTTTGGTCCAGATGCCAGAACAAGGGCCAAAGCATTGACATAAAGGGGAAGAGATACAGCCTCATGCTGGGAAAAGTTCTCTCTCCATTAAACTAGTCTCAGCGTGAACTGCCTCAGTGGAAGGGAGGAGCTTCCTTTCACTGCGGGCATCAAGCAGAGGCTGAAGGACTCAAGGTTGAGCCTGTGACTTCTAATGCCTCTACCAACTCTGAGACTTGGTCTAGCAGCTGGTAAGCCCTCCTCTAGACTGTCTAGGCATGTCCCTTAAGTTTCCTAATGGATTATTAGCCCCAATGTATGCAGGGGAAACAGAAACTCAGAGCATCAAGTCATTTTCTTTTGATGACCCAGCTGGATAGTCAGATGGGCCGTGACACTTCCAAGGGTCTTCCACTGTTTTGGGTTAGCCACTGCCTTCTATTTGGCTTTAGAGACAATTGTCATTTCAGTAGTGGCCAGTCAGCTGTATATCCTCATCATTATCTTTGAGCAATTCTTTGATTCAGACCTTAAATAAATACAGAGCCTAAGTTTTCCTTGAATATGTCCCCCCATTTATTGTTAGTTTACCCTTCCCCTCCGTGTCTACAGATACTTTATTATTATAACAAGTGATTTTAACAGCCAGATGTCGTTTTCTTCATAAGGCACCACTTCCAGTTTCCAGAAAGTTGGAAAAAACGAGAAGGGTTAATGCTTGCATTTGCTTAGAACGGCTTTTAATTAAAGGTAGGTCCCAGCTTCAGAGGTTCTGAAGCTAAAACAGCAGTCTGTTGTGTGGCTGATGCTAAGGAGGTCAATCCTGGGTTTTCTTTTTCAAACTTAAAAGGGAGAGAAAGGGAGGTCCCATATATTGTGGGGAGCATTAAAGTACAGAAAGAATATATAAACAAATATTTGCTCGTTTTAATTTTTGCCTCTACTACATCGTCCTGATAGGAACCAGAGTTCTGATTAAAACAGCAGATGAGCATCAAAATGGGCAGTCAGCCCGGGACAGTCCCTGGGTGAGAGAAAGGGGTCAGTCCAAGGGGACAGGTAGCTAAGAATCTGAAATCCGAGCTGCAGGGACTCGACTGGCAGATAACCTGTGATTGGTGATTTTTATGGCACCCATTAGCTGCCACTCTCAGAGCTGTGAGGACAGCTTGTCCTCTTACACGCTCAGAGGTATGTGGTTACCTTCTCCATCCTTCACCTGATCCTAACTTTATTGTTCAGATATCCAGGGAGCTTTCTCAGCCTGTGAGCTTCGGGGTTAGGTAAGGATGGAGTAATTAAAACCAGTGATATGCCCGAGCCGAAAGATAAATAGAAATAACCGGACCCTCCATCAGTTTGGGTTTTTTTGGTGGTTGTTTTTCCAGAGAGGTTCAGGGCCAAAAATGTAAATGTTGTCACTGCAGCAGGTGCAGAGAGGAGGATGGTGGTGGAGAGAAGGACTGCTGAGTGGACTGGCAGCCTAAGCCTGGGCACTGGTGAAGACACTGTCATCTGGGGCTTTGGACCCTAGTGAGGTAGCTGGCCTCTTGAGATCACACTTAGAAGGAAGCAGCTGCAGCTAATAACTCTTTTCCTGGAAAAGAGGAAAATGTCCTGGCACACAGCTGGAGCTCTGTAATCTGCATGCTGCCTGTCTCGGTCCTTTTGGGCCACCATGACAAAAATACCACGAACTGGGTGGCTTATACACACTACAAGTTTATTTCTCAAAGGTCTGAAAGCTGTGATATCCAAGATCAAGGTGCTGGGAGATTCAGTGTCCAGTAAGGGCTCCTCTCTGGTTCATAGGTGGCATCATCTTGCCAAGCCCTTACATGGGGCGAGGGCTGAGGCAGCTCTCTGGGATACTTTTTCTAAAGGCACTGGTTTGAATTAGGAGGGCTTTGCCTTTCCGTCTTAACCACCTCTACAAAGGCCCCATCCTCTAGTCCTATCACCATGTGGGTTAAGAGTTCACCATATGAATTTGGGGGTGGGGGTGGGGACATAGACATTCAGACTATAGCACCACCTGCTACTCAAAAATGATCGTCCCTTTCCTACCCCTCACTATGAAAGGCCCATTCATGCTCATCTTTTGTCACAGATAAATAAATTCATCTAAACTAAGCTACCACTAAATACCCTGTTTCTGTTAGGAATAAGTTCCATAAATCTTAAAAGACTTTCAAGGCATGAAACATGAAATTTCCCTTCCACTGACAATGATTACTTCCTCAGGCTTTATTCTTTATTTATTTATTTTGAATTTTCTCATTGACTGTTAATACTACTCAATTATCTTCAGACTTTAGAGATCCTCTATCCTCATCTCATATTTTATAAATGAACGAATCTAGGCCAAGAGAGGTGAGCCAGCTTTCTCAGAGTCACATAGCAAAGATTCTTCTGTAGGCATTTTTTTTCTGCTGTCCCAAATGACAAGATACAGGTTACTTGGCATTTAGTGTTTAAAGGGAAATTGTAGTTTAATTTCCAACAGAGCTATTTTTAAACCGGAGGCTGTTCCACCTTGGAATTATTTTAAGGAAAAAATAATAAATAAGCACACCAGATTTGTCCTTTTAAGCCAGCTTAAGAAGTGTGTCTTCCCTGTGCTGTTGAAATTGGCAAGCCCACATCTTGCAGACAGACTGTTCTGGTCTACTTGGTTAGTTGTTATCCTCAATGCAAATCTGACTCATGGGTGAGATCATGAGAAATCTGGGCTCTTTTTCTAGATGACTTTTTCTTTCCTATTCCAATTTTCTTTTGCGGTATTTGGCTCTGTACGATACCCATGCAGGGGAACAGAGCCTTGAAAGGGTTATTCCTAGGATGGCCTCTGCTGGTGCATGAATCACGAGACAGCTGGAGCAGGTTTGGCCATGAACTGTTTGTGGCTTTGGTGTGGAAACTTAGGGCTGTGTGTGACTGTGTGTGTGTGTATATGCACGTGTGCACATGCATCCGTGTGTGAGTGTGCTAGCTGTATGCAAAGTAAGATGATTTCTGCTTATTGGGATTTGAGCCCTTTTTCTAACTAAACAGACTATTTTTATTCAACAAATGTTTACTTAAAGTCCACCTTTTAATAGGTGGTGATGATATAATGGAGACTTTTACCATCTAGAGGAGGTTACCTGTAATTAAAGAAGTAAAGTTTACCTAGTCCATATATGAGGGTAATGACAGCTGTTTAGTTTTAATGGCTTAACTTAGCAAAATGTTGCTGTGTCATATAACAGCCCAGTGCAGGAGTTCTTGGTCAACAAGTGGCTCTCCTCTGCAGGGTGATTCAGGGACTCAGACTCTTTCCATCTTGTGCCCCCACAAGGTAATGGGGCTGCACGTACTCTGCTGCCAACAGGTGGAAGGGCAAAGGGACAGCAGGAAGACACCTGTCTCCTTCTGAAGGGCCTTGACTTGGAAGTGGTACACATCCCTCACATCTCACAGCCCTGCTCAGATGCAGGTGGGCAAGGAAACCTAACCTGTGATGAATCCACATTGCAGAGCAGGATATATGGAATTTGAGGGGTTGGCTGCTGTTTCTGCTATTGTCTGCTAAGTACTTGACTAGTGGAGGGTGCTCTTGGGAGGCTGCACAGGCATGGAGGAGATACCTAATCTGGATAGGCAAGGGGGGTCATCACAAACTGTTCCTTATTTCTCCTCTCTTCCCCTGAGCTTGGTTTCACCTTCAGTTGGTATGTGTTATGTTCTGGCCTTCCATGAAGGCAAAGCAGATTTTTATTTACTGGGGTCCAAGGGCCCACAGGAAGGCATGTCTGCTAATCAAACTGAAGTTTTACATGTGTAAATTTCAGCATGAAGAGAGGAGAGAGAGGCAAGGAAGCCGTAAGGTGGCAGGGGCGTGAGGAAGGGAACACGACAGCCTTCCAGGGGCTTGGCTAGGTGAGCAGCAGTCCTTTGCAGGGGGAAAGGTAGCATGGGGCCCCCAGGCCACTTCAGTTCAGAAAAATTTTCCAAATGCTGGCTAAGGAGTGGGACATCCAAATCAAAGCAGTGCCTCTCCCGGGGGAAAGCATCCTCTTCTACTAGGGAGGAGAAGGAGATGCTTATCCAGCTAGCCTCAGTCTTGAAGCGGAAGCTGGAGAGAGCGAGGAATCCTCCAGGGTCAGAGCAATCAGGGAATGCATCTTCCTGTTCCAACCAGCCCAGGATCTTAGAAAGGAACATGGGGTTTTAATTTTTGGATATGAGAAATAAGCATGTTTCTCCTGTAGTTGAACTTATCTCTTTACTCAAAAATATTTTCTTGCTAATTATTTTTAATGATCTCAAGGGAAAGTGCCTTTTGCAATTATTTTGACAAGTTCATACATGCAAGGGGCCTGCTGCTCCGGCATTTATGAGCTGCTTTTACTGTTTAGGTTACCATTAGAGTTACCTAAACATAGACCCATAGCTGGGTGCTCAGAAAAGACAAACTTGGTGGGATGGTTTAGGAAGGGGCTTTTGTTAACCCCACGGGGACAGAATGCTGTCTGTCTCTCTGTTCTTCCCTACCCCAGCCTGAAGCCTTGGTTTTCTGAAGCTGAGGGCTGGGCCAGCACACTAGGAGAGGATAATTTTGCTGTGAGACTAATCTTACATGCAGAAACTGAAGGCAGAGTATTTAAGGTTCAGGGTAAAACATTAAGATCAGCTGGAACAATTCTTGATTAGCAGCCACGAAGGAGCCCTTGGACTCTCACCCTCCCTGGAGGCCCACTGTGTTTCTTGTGATTCTCAGCTCACCCTTAGACATCCAGTTATTCACCAAATATGGATAGAGAACCTACTATGTGTTGGCACCCTTCCAGGCACTAGGGATGTAGGGGTGAGCGAGACACTCACAACTCCTGGCTCACTTAACCCTCACATTCTAGACATGTGGAGGACAGACACGACATGGGTGAACTACAGAACACGCAGTATACCATAACTTCAGGTGGAACCGGGTGCTTCTGGATGACAAGTAAAGCAGGTTAAGGGGCTACTGGGTGATGGAGTGGGTGCTTTGCTGTGTGGACAGAGAAGGCCACTCTGAGCCGAGGCCTGAACAGTGAAAAAGAGAGGCACTGAGGGAACCGCAGGGGAGCTGCAGGGAAGGGGAGCCGCTGAGAGGAACCGCAAGTCCAAGGATCCTGTGGATGGGCGGGCCGTGCCTTTAGCTGACCGCAGCCGTTCTCCGGCCACTGCGCTGTCTCTGCTCACTTTTGAAGGTCTAGTGATGACACCCCTGACCCCAGATCACTAGAAGGCAGGAGGCAGTGGGACTGGTGCTGCTTTAGCAATGCTGCTGATACCTGCTCAGGAAGGCAGACAAGACGTCTGCCGAGAGTGGCGTTTTCTAACACATTGACTTTGTTTATTACACCAGTCGAATGCATGCAGAGACGGAGGTCCGCAAGTGAAGACTGGAAATAGGAATTTGTTTTTTTGGTGAAAAGGAAGGAATTGGTGAACAGAAACAACCCTGTGGCCTCTGTTCAGAGAAGGCCGTTCAGAAGCTGGTAGAATATCAAATAGCCCCTTCCTTTGTCTTCCTGGCTTGTGAATGTTCTGACTCTCAGCAGAGAACTTTGGGCCTCCTTGTCCCAGTAGAGAGCAACTTTGACCATTGCCTGGATAACTTCTCAGATCAGCTAGTTAACAGCAGCTCTGTTGCTAATAAATCCTTTGAAATCTTCTGCCTTGTTGGGTTTTTTATGACATATTTGCATGTCAAGATCATTTGGGTTTTGGAGTTGAGGTCTCTCGCTGTTCCCAGTATCATAAACAGATAGTAATAACCCGGGAGGGGATTATGTTCTGGGGTTGTGAGTAGATGAGCTTTAAAAACATCAATCTTATTTGCTGGCAAATGTGGCTAATGATAGACTAGGGAAAACAAAATAATTCAAAAATCTGCAGTGAATGCTTCGTTATTTCCAAAGGGCCTGCTTTTTAATGAAGTGCAGTAAAGAATGAAGGATAAGAGGGGAGAAAAAGTGTAGAAACGGCATCCCAGGAGTTTCCTGGGTTTTGCTGTTGTTATTTTAACACAAATTAAAACAGGCCAACCAAGGCAAGGGAGCAGCATGGACCCCCACCCCCACGTGAGGCTGGGGCTGGGCCATGAGGCATGTGCCTGTCTGGGGGTCCCTGAGTTAAGCAATCTCCACCACATGGGCTCTCCACCAGGGGCCATTTGGCAATGTCTGGGGACATTTTTGGTGTCATTAGAGGTGCTGGGGACATAGAGTGACTTGAGACCAGGGACAGACAGTGTACAGGATAGCACCCCTCAACCAACAATTACCAAGTCTCTAAAATTGATGGTGGGGGTTGGCTCTTGCCACCCCTTCTAAGGAGTTATTTCATCTCCAGTGAAATGATCTAATACTTTTTTTTTTTTTGGAGACAGAGTTTCATTTTGTCACTCTCGGTAGAGTGCTGTGATATCAGAGCTCACAGCAACCTCAAATTCTTGGGCTCTAGTGATGCTCTTGCCTCAGCCCTCCAAGTAGCTGGTACTATAGGCACCCATCACAATGTTGGCTATGTTTTAGAGACAGGATCTCGCTCTTGCTCAGCCTAGTCTCCACCTCCTGAGTTTAGCAATCCCCCCACATCAGCCTCCTCGAGTGCTAGGAATATAGGCGTGAACTACTGTGCCCAGCCACAAATCTAACTTTCATCGGTAGGACTTGTAGAACTTCTGATAGTTTGAATGACTTCCCTAAATTCACACAACCTTTTAGGAACAGAAAAAAAAATGTTTGGAGCTTTTGGAAAGGATGGCGATTTGTAGGTGTTTTCCACTCTTCTCTTGGATGCTCACTTCATTCGTTCATGCAGGAACCGTTTGCTGAGTGTCTCTTATGTACCTGGCACTAGGCTACCATCTCTTAGCCAAATAAGCAGAAAAGCTGCCTGAAACGGGTAATAAAGTCACAATGATAGTAATGTTGAGAGCATTTTCTGACATTTACTCTGGGCCAGTGTAATACTAAATCCTTTAATAAATCCATTATTGCATTAAATCATCCCTGCAACCCGGCAAGCAAGTACAATTACTGTTACAACTTAAAAGTGACAAAGCCAAAGGTCAAGGAGCTTAGGAGGTAGCAAGGCTTGGAGCCTTGTTCTGCTGGATTCCAGAGCTGGAATTCCTAACCCCCGAGCTCTCCTCTTTTTTTGCATGATGATTAGAAAGCAAATTGTTACTGTGGTTAGGAGACTATTGCTTTTAGGGTGTTTTGACCAAAACTGAAGGAGAGGAATTATAGATATGTTCACTAGGGTTATCAGCAGGGTTTTTGCTAGTTGTGGGGTTGCTGTTGTTTTGGATTTTCCAGGATCCTAGGATTTTTATGTAACTATAATAAAAGTAGTGGAACTTCCATAGATGACCACCACCCTACATTGACCACCACCTTAAGTTGACCTAATTTCATAGACTGGACATGTACCAATGTATGTATCAGTACAGCAGGCCTAGTTGACTACCTCTGTGTGTTGACTAATTTGTTACAGTCTTCAGTGGTCACCTTAAGAGAGGTTCTCCTGTACTTAGGTTTTGTGAGCATTTACTGTGCTAAATAGTATGGACTCAGAGAGAGAACTCTGAGCAGAGAACTTGTCTTAGTTTGGGTTTCCCCAAGACAAACCCTGGGACAAGGATTTGGTGCAGGTTTCTTTGGGTGCAGAATTGGGATGGAAGGGAGGATACTAACAGAGGGTGTGCTAATGAGGTGGCTGTGCCAACACTAGGAATTGTCCCTCTGAGAGTCTCTAAGAATCTGTGCGGGTACCCACCAAGACACCCAGCCTCCAGGTGGTTCCTCCACCAGCACCCACCCTTCTTCCTTCATTGGGTTCGGGCTGCCTCACATCTGACGCCTCCCCAGACCAGAGAGCACCCTCAGGGAGAGACACATAGGGGATGGTCTCCTGGCAGGATGACCATGACATCAGCTGCCATCCATTCCTGCCCTCCAGGAACTTACAGTCCTGTGGGGCAGAGGGTTAACAGAATTCCTGGGGCATCTGGAAGATGAGCACAAGGACGGAGTATAACCAAAAAGAGATGATGACTCCTGGGGGGGGGCACATTATGGAAGGCTTTCAGATGAGGTGGCACAGAAGGGGTAAAAGCCAATTAAAAACAGTGCCGTCACCAGCAGCTTCTGTATTGTCACCACTAGGACATAGTGTGTGTACTGCCACACAGAGGGCTGCCTGGCCCTCTGAGCTGTCTAAAAGCTCTGAGTTCTTTTCTTCCTATGATTGCCTTGCCAGGAGACCCTTGGCCAGTGTCAGGACCAGGAGCCTGGTGCTCTGTGCTCAGGGCAGTGGTGGAAGCTCTAGGTCAATATCTCTGAAGTTGTATAGCACAGAACCTGGTACAGTCCCACAGTCTTTCACTGTGCCCTAGAGTTGGCCTTTCTTCAAATCCATATCACAGTGGTTCCTGGTATGAAATCTTGAGCAAGCAGTCAGCTTGGCTGAACTTGAGTTTCTGGACATCCCTCGAGGCCAGGCATCCACCGCCCGCACTGATGCTTGTTGATGCAAACTTTGAGACGCAACAAAAGCGTGATGTGCACCCCATGGGGAACTTGTTCAGGCCCAGATCCCGGCGTTGGCCCACCGAGCCTCTGATTCTGTGCTTGTGGGGTCAGGCTGTGTCCTGTAAATCTCCCTCCTCTACTGTTGCTGCCAGTCTACAGTCCCCACTTGGGGGGCAAAGTTTCCAGGAGTCAGTGACTCACTCCTGGGTCAGAGATTCTCAGCCTCATCACTATTGATATCTGGGGCTGGATAATTACTTATCTGGGGGGCTACCTGTGCATAGTAGAAGGTTTGGCCATGTCCCTGTGCTCTGCCCATTAGGTAACCAGTAGCACATCCCTGTAGTGATAACCAAAAATGTCTCCAGAAATTGCCAGATGTTGCCTGGGAGGCAGAGTCACCCTAGCTTGAGAACCACTGCCCTAGTCATTCTAGAAAATGCTTCTCAGACTTTAATGGATGTATGAATCACCTGGGGGGTCTTGTTAAAAATGAAGATTTCCATTCGGTAGGTCTGGGCAGGGGCCTGAGAGTGTGCATTTGTACTGTGGTTCCAGGCAAAGCTGAAGCTCCTGGTTGGTGGGCCGCACTCTGGGTGGCTGAGTCCACACTCCAGTGAGTGGAGCCCTTTAGCTGGACTCAAACGTGTCCCTGCAAGTGCTGCTGACTGGGCCAGTCCCTCTAGTTAGCCCAGGCCACCCCTGCCCCAGCCTATCCTCCAGCCCTAGCCTCCTGCCCAGCTGGTTCAGGGAGGACTTAGCCTGCCTTTGGAAGAGACAGTAAATCTGAGTTTCCCTTTGATGTGCACAAGTATCTCACCAGAGCCCTCTCAGTACCCAAAGAGGCCACTTTGCACTTGGAGTCTAGTGTTTTCTTAATTTGAATTTTCAAAGGGAAAAATAAGAGAGAGGGAGACTTCCTTATGGACATTAAGGAATGAAGGAATGCCATCCTGAAATTCCAGGAGGTTTTGAGGGAATTGTCTCTGGGGACGAGGGTGAAGGGAGGGGCCTCAGAGCCAAAGAAGAAAACACGGTAATAAAGCAGAGAAGACCTAAGGCAGGTAGGGCTGGATCGTGGGGCAGGGGCTCCCTTTACATACCACTGAACCCCAGGAATTATTCTGGTAATGAAGCTCCTTGTAGACTTCTAGAAATGCTGTCACTTTGCTTATTGTTATTTTTAGCCATTGTCTGTTTCCTATTGTTGGGAACTGGAAAAAGTCTTAGGAGACCTTTTTGCAGGGCTTTACGAGAGAGGTTTGAGATAGTATGGGGAAAAGTGGCTGCTCCTTGGGGAAGGTCCTGCAGAGAAGGCATTCTGGTGTGGGGGAAGGAAAAGGGGCAGCTGGTCTCTAAAGGTGGGGTGGCAGGACCCCCACTCGGACAGCTCAGGTGGGGACACAGGCTCTTTGACAGAGAAGTACTTTTATCACTGGCCACAATTCTATAGGGTCCTTAGGACAGGCCTGTCCTATGTATGACTGTCCTGTTCTATGCATTGCAGGGAGTCATCTGTATTATGGGTTTCTCTGGGGCAACATATTTTGAGCTCCATAATGCAAACTACTACCTTGGGATAAGTCCTCTGCCTGGACTTGGGATGCTATTTGATGGTCCCTGCCCAGAACTATAGGATGTGAGCCTGTGGTTTTCCAGTAGGAAGGGCTTGTGCATACGGTGAACTATGAGAAGATTTGTCTGTGGTAGAGAGGAGGAAATTAGTCAGTGTTGCAGGCTGAATATTTGTGTTCCCCCAAATTTATATGTTGAAACCCTAATCCCCAATGTGTTAGTGAGGCCTTTGGGAGGTAATTAGTCCTCACAATGGGACTAGTCCCTTTCTGAGAAGAGACACTGATGAGCTTGCATCCTCTCTCCCCACCGTGTGAACGGAGCCCTCACCAAGAACTGAAGCCGTTGTAAGTTGCCCTTGGACTTCTCAGCCTCCAGAACCGTGAGAAACACATTTCTCTTGTTTGTAAGCCACCCAACTATGGTGCTTTGTTATAGGAGCCCTATAAAGTCAGGGAGATCAGCTAGACCAGCAGCTTCAAATGGTGTCTGTGTAAAGATAGATGCTGGTCACCACTGAATTTTCAGTCCAACAAGACATGAGGACAATTGGGTCAAGCCAGTTTTTCCTAAAGCTAAACATCTTCATTTTACAGAACAGAACTTTATGGTACACTCATGACCTTTCTATTTTGGAAGAGGCTAAACTGTTTTGTCATTAATGAAAGTGTGATGTTTCTCAATCATATTTATTTGTTCTCTTTACTGGCAAGAAAAATGTTATAAATAGTTTGATTCCAAAAATAATTTTTAAAATTTATATTGGCCTGTGAAAACCAGATGTGTTGAAACCATTGAGTTGGGCACTTAGAACAGTGAAGGCAAGAGGGGACAGCAGTCTAGGTTCCTGGGAAGAGGAAAGAGAGTTGTGTGGCAA
This sequence comes from Otolemur garnettii, assembly GCF_000181295.1. NCBI lineage: Eukaryota > Metazoa > Chordata > Mammalia > Primates > Galagidae > Otolemur > Otolemur garnettii. The sequence continues at coordinate 1,075,247 of NW_003852458.1, forward strand.
CTGGATGCCTCTGAATCTGAGCAGCTCAGAGTGATGGTGGGACCTTTTATAGAGATGTGGAAGTTGGAGCAACTCTGAGACAGATAAAACATCTGGGAGTCATAATCGTAAAACATTAATGGTTGCTATTTGTGGAGGGTATGGTTCTATGAGCTCCATTTCGGTTATTTAATCAACATGACAGCCCTTCCAGGTTGGTGCTGTTGTTGCCTCGATGTTATGAAGATAGACAGAGTAACACTGTCCTCTGGCAGAGAGCAGGAGGTGTGGAGGATTCTAGCCCATGCTAGACTAGGACTTTGGGGTCCTGAAGCCCAAGAGGCAGCAGATCATTTTTCTGGGTTATGCCACCATCTGTGTCAGAACTGGACCTGGGCAGTGGATGGACTCTGAGGACAGAAGGTAGAAATTAGGGGAACAGAGAAGAACTTAAGAGAGTATTTGGGCAGGGGGTTCAGGAACCCCCCAGATCCTGTCTCCCACCAGCCAGCCCTCCTAAAGGATTAGGACAGTATTCATAGAGGGCATCAATCCACAACTGGGGGGCCATTTGTTTTCAGTGTTTAATTTAAAAACCACCTAGAGAGTATTCTTTTCTTTCTTTCTTTCTTTCTTTCTTTCTTTCTTTCTTTTTTTTTTGAGACAGAGTCTCACTCTGTTGCCCAGGGTAGAGTGCTATGGTGTCATAGCCCACAGCAACCTCAAACTGTTAGGTTCAAGCGATCTACTGCCTCAGCTTCCCAGGTAGCTGGGACTACAGGCACCTGTCACAATGCTCAGCTGGTTTTTTGATTTTTAGTAAGGACAAGGTCTTGCTCTTCCTCAGGCTGGTCTCGAACTCCTGAGCTCAAGTGATCCACCTTCCTGGGCCTCCCAGAGTGCTATGATTACAGGCGTGAGCCACCACGCCCAGCCACACTGTTTGTTTCTGGCAGCTCTTTGTGTCTTTGTGGGCCAGTAGACTTCTATTCCCATCCCCATTTCTCAAGACCATCCCTGAATCCCCGATATTACCACTGTGATGGGGAGGAAAGGCTGTGCAGGTCACACCACCCCAGGAAGGGGAGCTTGTGGAAATGCTGAACTGTCCCTGCTCAGACTCAATCCCATCAACGGAATGATAATAATAATAACAACAGTAATAATGATTTTGAGCCAGGCATTGTGCCAAGCACTTTCCATGGACTAGAAAAAATATTCCAAAAATGAAATAAGCCACAAAAGCAGTTGTTCTAGTGTAGCTGTCCCCTCCACTAAGGCTTTACCCTGCAGAACCGTGTGGCCCAATCTGTGTCTTAAATTCTATTGATCCCCATCAATGTTCTTATTGCTCAAAGAACATCGAATTCCTTACCCATAAACACTTTGGTGAGAAAGTATTATATGTGTCCTCAACTCACCACAGAAAAGGAAAATGCCTTATTTAAAAAAAAAAAAAATTCAGATGGGCACAATGGCTCAAGTCTATAATCCTAGCACTTTGGGAGGCCCAGGTGGGCAGGTGACTCACTTGAGCTCAGGAGTTCAAGACCGCCTGAGCAAGAGAGAGACCCCTGTCTCTACTAAAAATAGAAAAACTATCTGGGAATTGTGGTGGGGACCAGTAGTTCTAGATACTCAGGAGGCTGAGGCAGTAGGATTGCTTGAGCCCAGGAGTTTGAAGTTGCTGTGAGTTGGGCTGTTGCCATGGCACTCTACTCTGGGCCAGAGTGAGATTCCGTCTCAGATAAAACCCCCAATATGTGCATGTTTATGGAGTACATGTGATATTTTGTTATGTGCATAGATTGTAATGATCAGTCAGGGCATTTGGGGTGTCCAGCACTTGAATATTTATACCTTCTGTGTGTTGGAAACATTTCAAGTGGTCGCTTCTAGCTATTTTGAAATATGCAATATATTGTTGTCAGCTACAGTCACCACTTAGAAATTCCTTTCATCTAACTATACATTAATCAATCTCTCTTCATTCCCCCCAAGTCCACACGTGCTTCCCAGCCTCTGGTATCTATCATTCTACTCTCTGCCTCCACCAGATCAATTTTTTTATCTCCTACAGATGAGCAAGCACATGGGATGTTTGTGTTTCTGTGCCCGGCTTATTTCACTAACCATAGTGACTTCCAGTTTCATCAGCATTGCTGCAAACAGCAAGATTTCGTTCCCTTTTGTGGTTCAATAGTGTTCCCTTGTAAAGATACCACTTTTTTTTTTTTTTTTTTTTTAAAGAGAGTCTCCACACTTGGCCTTATCACATTTTCTTTATTCATTCATCTGTTAATGGAACTTACATTGACTCCCTGTCCTGGCCATCGTGACTAGCGCTATACTAGCCTGGGAGGGCAGCATGCCCTTTGATGTACTGATTTCTTTTCATTTGGATAGGTACCCAGTAGTGGGATTGCTGGATCATATGGTAGTTCTATTTTTACTTCTTTAAGAAATCTCCATACAGTTTTCCATAGTGGCTGTACTAGTTTCCATTCCCACCAACAGCGTGTATGAATTCCCTTTCCTCAGCATCCTTGCCAGCATCTGTTAATTTTTGTCTTTTCATAGTAGCCATTCTGACTTGGGGGAGAGGATATCTTCTTGTGGTTTTCATTTGCATTTCCCTGGTAGTTAGTGATGTTGCTTTTTTTTTTTTCATATACTTGTTGACCCCAAATGCCCTATTTTATATTCTTAGGTTTACCCTTTGAACAAATGTTGGACTGGGGATGAATTAGACTTAAGGATTTTTCATTCATTCATTTATCTAATAATTTATTCACTTTTCTAAGAGCTCATGGATGCCTCACTGTAAATCCATAGTGCAGAATGTATAACAAATAAAAACAAACGTGCAATAGAGTCCTTGTATTTAAAACACTCGTAGGTCTTTAAGCTACTGAAGAGACAGAACACACAGGAGTGACAGTAGAATATTCTTACGCTGACAGGTCCAACGATGGCCTGCAAAGTCCAGAGGAGTGACCTGTGGACAAGAGAGGGCTGAGGGCAGGAGTGTGGACTGAAAGTAGACTTGTAGGTCAAGGTGCCCCTGAGGTCGTGGGGAGGGCCGGGAGGACTTGATAAGAGGGTGAGCAGAAATACAGGGGCAAAGGAAAGAACCTATAGAACAATCAAGTGACTCCTCTGAGGCCCATGGCTTCCCCAGAGGGGGATTTAAAAAAAGGTTTGACTTTGAGGACTGTTTTCAACAAGGCCAGAGAGGTGGCTTGGATCCTCTTCCTTCTCCTGCCTGGTAACTTAAAAGAGTCACTCCCTTGTTCTGGGCCTTTGTATCCTCTCAATAGGGCTCTGCCCTGTATGAAAAAAAGAACGGGTTTGCCTAGGAGCAGTGCTCAGCTTGGGGAGAAACAACAAAATGGAAAGTGGTTTGAGGCTGATAAGAGCTGATAAGTGCGGGAGAGTCCCTATCAAGCCTGAGCAGGGGGAGTGGGGGATTATCGCATCCTGCCCTGCCCCAGGTCTCCTGTGGGGCCGGGAGGAAACCATTCAGGAGGTACATCCCTGTGATGAAATGTCGATCCATGCAGCAATGTGGATGCATCTCAGAATCATTATGCTGAGTGAAAGAAACCAGACGAAAACGTGCACATGCATTTACACAAAATTCTAGAAAATTAATCTTTAGGTGTAGAAAGCAGACCATTGTTTGCTGGGGGGATGGGGATAGGGGTACAGCATAGGAGGGAGGAAGGGAGGGGTTCCAAAGGGAATATGGGAACTTTGCGGGGCTAAGGGCTATGTTCATTGTCTTAATTGTAAGGATGGTTTCATGGATATATACATATGTTAAAAATTGTCAAACCGTATGCTTTAAATGCCAAAATCTCTATTACACGTCAACATAGCTCTTTACAAAGCCCCAAACATTCTAGAAAGGTGATCAGTGAGCATTCCCCTGGAGTGGGCCTGTGTGTGTTGCAGGTTGGTGAGGTGAAATGGAACCAGGCCAAGGAGAAGCTGGATTGTACTGCATGGGCCCAAACTCAGCTGCTGCCCTGCCCTCCCACCCCTCCCACCCCCTGGCTCTGGGCTAGATGAGCCCTTAAGACTTTGTCAGGGAGCAGGACCTCTGTGCCCCACATTAGATGCAGCTGCCGAGGACACTTCCCTGAGGAGCTGCAGTGGTAGTTCCAGAGCTGGCGATGGCAGTTCTAAAGGGGGACTGGGGTGGTTCATCTCAGTACCCTTTAGAGTCTGGGTGTTTTAAATTGTACTTCTTATTTTTGCATTTTAATTATGTCAAAGGGAGAATTAGCTAGGGTCCAGCCTCATAACTACCCACCATGCATTGAAGAGTACCTTTGTTGTTTCCACATCTGTGCAATTGTGAACTGTTCTGCTATAAACCTTGGAGTCCAAATGTCCTTATGGTAAAATGACTTTTCTTCTTTTGGGTAGATACCTGGTAATGGGATTGTGGATCAAATGGTAGGTCTACTTTAACTCTTTGAAGACTCTCTACGCTTCTTTCCACAGAGGCTGTACTAGTTTGCAGTCCCACCAATAGTGATAAGTCTGTTTCTCTCTCTGCACCCACCCCAGCATCTGTTGCTTTGGACCCTTGTGATGTGGGTCATTCTCAGGGGGGGTGAGGTGATATCTCAGAACAGTTTTGATTTGCATTTTTCTGATGACTGGGAACAATGAGCATTGTTTCATGTGTTTATTGGCCATTCTTCTGTCCTCATGAGAAGTTTCTGTTTATGTCTCTTGCCCAGTTTTTAATAGGGTTATTAGATCTTTTCTTGTTGGTTTGCTTAACCGTGGAATACTATTTAGCCATAAAAACATGAAGATGTGTGTCTTTTGTAACAACCTTGGATGGATTTGGAGAATATTCTCCTAAATGAAATATCCCTAAAATGGAAAAACAAACATCACATGTGCTCAGCACTTCATTAGAACCAGTAGATTAACAACTACATGCTCATGTGAGAGAAAAGCTCAGTTAAATTCAAGTAAAGGGGTTGCAGAGGAAGGGGTTGGGTTAATTTCCACCCAGAGAGTGCACTGCCTGGGTATACTTCACATGCCCTGGGTGAAGGCTGCAGCTACAACCCAGACTTTAACTTAGAAAAGCAAACTATGCAACTTGATCATATGTACACCCTTATTAATCTCAAATAAGAAAAAAAAAAGATAGCTACCCCCTATCACAACACGTACACACTATTTTTTGTTTGTTTGTTTAGACACTCGTTGATATCAAAAAATTTTGCCCTGATAGACTGTTTATGAAACAGTGGTGTGGGCAAGATGGTGGTCTCTGGGTACAGAGCACCCCTCCACTGAACTGACCTGCGAGAAGTGTTTTCTTATTCTGTGCGTGAGACACCCTTCTCAGAGAGTTCTCTTCCTAGTAAGATGACTGGACAGGTACCTCTTCTTTTCTTTGCACTTGACTGAAGGATCTGTGCTAGATGGGCACAGAGTCCAAGTGTTTTTTGTGGAAAGCAAAATATTTTTTTTTCACTTTGGCAAAGCAACTTATGCAGAAAGACACTTCCAGCTTGTATTTTCAAAAGTTTCCTGAAACTTTCAGAAGTTTTCCAGCTTATGTTTCAAAACCTGAGAATTTTTAAAAGTGGGTAGTGGCCACTGGTCTTTCCCTGCGAGATGACGTCTCTGAGAAGGACACAGAACTTCCTCCCAGGTATCTTGTGGGGTGTTCTGGCCTGAAAAGGCACTTGTCATTGTACTGTGCTATAGTGTTCTGTGTTGCTGCGAATTGTATTTTTGTGTAGCAAGCACTTAGGCAGCGCCTACTGTGTGCTAGGTATTATGCTACATACATACTTAACAGATACGATATTAGCTCCTTCAGTTTACTCTCCAGCAATAGTACCTGTTTGCAAATGAGGAAACAAGAGTACATCTGACCTCTATCTAGCTAGTGGGCTGGAAAACTGGAGAGTCCCAGGTACTTACCCATTTTTAATCTACTTCCTCTCAGGAATGAATATCAGATTTTTGAAAGTTTCCCTTCTGATTAAGACGCTTAGATCCTGTAGTGCTGAGACCATATAAACCAAGGATGATTATAATTACATTCGGAGTGTCTGTGAAATGCCTAAACTTACATAAAAGCAAAGGCTTGTAAAATTTTATCTACTCTTCAAAATGTTCAGCTTCAGCTGGTTTAAACGCATCTGTGAGTAGAGCATCTTGCTTAGATATCTGATATGGAATTATTTTGTGTTTATGATGTGCTTTATGATTGAGAAGACTTGTCACGCCCTCACTCATTCTTTCATTCTTTCATTCATTCATGAGTAGAGTAGGCGTTAGCTGACTGCCCATCACCAGGGTCAGCCTGGATTTTAGGGGCAAGTCTGATGGTGACTCCAGCTTCCCTTTGCAGAAAGGCTCTTGTCAGGTGGAAGGAACAGAGCAGGTACTGGGGAAATGGCAAACTTTTGCCCTGTAGACAATGCAAAAGAAAGACTTCCGCTCATTCATCTGATCGGAGAAGAAATCAGGAGAGTTCTGGGTCCAAATAAAGTCTCTGAGACCAATTACTAATGGGAAGTAAGAACAGCTGAGTGGGAAGGACCTTTGCACTTGGGATGCCAATTTAAATAAGTGTTCCTCGCTCATGCCAGCCTCAGGAAGACGAGTCTTCCCATGCTGCTTTGAGGGGCTGGAAGCGACCTTATTGTGGCTCCCGTTTCTGCAGCCAGACCCTGGTGGTGAACATGCACGGGCAGCCAGGAAGAGGCCTGTGGCTCTGCAGCCTGCTCTGCCAGCCCTCTCATCAGGACATGAGAGCTTAATTACTGCCATCTCTGGAAATGATGCCGCTTGTCCTTGAAATCCCTGACGAGGCGCCAGGCCCCACTGGGTTTGTAAATACCTCCTGTTGTGGGTGCTGGGAGCCGCTGCCCAGTCTGGCAGCTCGTCTCCTATAGCTCAGAAGAGAGATGCTCCCGCCCGTAGCAGCTGGTCTAGCCCATGCTTCTCTAGATGGTCTTGGCCCTCCATACCGTGGTGGACTTTTGACACCTATTTTGGGGATTGGCTAAATCTGAATTCCTTCCCAGGACTCCTCAACTTTCTTGTCCTGGAGGTTGACACCTGTAATTACCATCATATATGCAAATGCTCTTGCTTTTTTTATGAATGGAGACCATTGCCAGATACCACTAAATGCTTCTGAATATGGAGCTGCCACTTGAGTGGAAAATTACGCTGCTTCCTTCCTTTCACATGTGATAAACATTAAAGGCTTAAGACTGTTGGTTCATCAATACTTATAACATATGTTTTATTTGTAATGAACTTTTAATTCTGGAGTTATTTTAGGTTTGCAGAGAAGTTGTGAAGAGAGTTTCACATATCGTTAACCTTTCAGTACCTATATACCCTTCGCCTACTTAATTTTTTTTATGTTGTTGTTTTAAAACAGAATCTTTTACTCTGTTGCTGAGGCTAGAGTGCCATGGTGTCAGCCTACCTTACAGTAACCTCAAACTCCTGGGTTCAAGTGATCCTCCTGCTTCAGCCTCCTGAGTAGCTGAAACTATAGATGCCCTCCATAATAGCTGGCTAGTTTTTATATTTTTAGTAGAGGTGGGGTCTCACTCTTGCTAAGCTGGTCTCGAACTCCTGAGCTCAAGCAATCCACCTTGTTCAGCCTCCCAGAGGGCCAGCATTACAGGCGGGAGCCACTGCGCCTGGCCAGTTTCTGCTAGTGTTAACATCTGACGTAACGGTGGCATGTATGTCAAAACTAAGAAACCATCCTGAACATTTCTATCAATTAAACTTCACAATTTGTTTAGATTTCACTAATGGTCTTTGTCTGTTCCAGGATCCATTCCAGGATACCACAGTGCATTTGAGAACATCTCTGGTTAATATCAGTGTCTTAGCTCAGGGCAGCAAGGAAGAGTGAACGGCGTTGATTGTGGGGTTCTCTGACAGGGAACACAGTTTTCCTCTTTAATAACAACTAAGACTTTTTATTTTTTTTGAGACAGCCTCAAGCTGTCCCCCTGGGTAGAGTGCCGTGGCATTACAGCTCACAGCAACCTCCAACTCCTAAGCTCAAGCGAGTCTCCTGCCTCCGCCTCCCAAGTAGCTGGGACCACAGGCGCCCGCCACAACGCCCCGCTATTTTTTGGTTGCAGCCATCATTGTTGATTTGGCGGGTCCGGGCTGGGGATTCGAACCCGCTACCTTAGGTGTACGTGGCTGGCGCCTTAGCCGGTTGAGCTATAGGCGCCAAGCCAACAACTAAGACTTGACTTGACATTCATCATCTCGGGTTATGAACAGCAAATTGTGTCAACTCACTATTGATGTAGATTTTCTGTAGGTCTAAGTGTCTAGCTTGGATTTAAATCCAGGGACCTCTATTTATTAGTTTCAGTACCTCAACAGCTAAAATCCTGAGCTTCACATTCTTATAGTATGGAGAGCATCTTCATACATATAACATCATATATGTGCAGTATAGTGTGTAATAGATGCTTATAGGTGTGTATCTATCTTCCTGTCAACACTTGCCTTTCACACCATATTGGATCCACAAAAGTGCTATGCGAAAGAGTTTTACAAATTATAAAACTCTTTTCGAAAGTTAGTCCCTATAATACAAAGTTTACCTTAGAAAAAAGTTAGACATGTTTGAGGATATTTACAATCTTATTTTGGTAATTGTTGTTGCTCTCAGGGCGTGCGATGCTTTTAGTGAATGTAGAAACTCCATTTAAAAAACCCGATTCCCCAAGCTGGTTTCTTCCAACAAGGGAATAGTAAGTTTAAATGGAAGAATCCTGGAGTGGTGTTTACTCCAACTATCTATATTGTAGTGGCATAGTTTAGATTCTGTTAGCAGAGCATAGTGTAGGACTGAAAGAAGGCTGTAATTGTTTTTGGAGCTCCACATTCTTCCTCTAAGACACATAGAGATAATTATATGATCGGAAAATGAAACCCCAGAGGCAAGTTTAAAGGAACTGGGACAGGTTAATCTAGAGGAGGTGAGACAGAGGGGTAGAATGGTGGTCTGAAGAATTTCCCATAGGACAGAGGCAGGAGAGAGCTTCCCGGCTTGGCCAGAGGGGTTTCGGTTAGTCTCGGCGATGAGCGGGGTCAGCTGTGGCTGGGATGCTCTCAGGTCTGTGCTCCCTTTTAAGTTTAGGTATGCAAGGCCAGCATGAACAATTTTATTTCCTCCAAGGTACTGTGTCCACAGTTAGGGCACACTGCCCCTGGGAGACTGTTGGTGCCTTAGGGATAGGTTGGTGTTTCCTGGCTTCTCATAAAGGTAGTTAATTGGGAGAGGTGGAATAATGGTACACCTTGCTTCTAATTAAAAACAAGGCTTTATTACAACACATAAGGCTAGCACTAGCTGACGCTATTAACTTTGTATTTAAATAAGGTATGCAATTTTAAAGGTTAAAGAAATGTGAAAATAAAGGCTAATTGGGTACCTTCCTTTCCCATTTAAAGTTCTTAAGCCTGTTTAATTGAATTCTGTTAGTTTGTTTTCTTCTCCAAGATTAAAAGAAGTAGCACATTCTCAGTTTTTAGGCCATGTCTGTGTGTACACATGTCTATGTGTGTCTGTCTTTGTGTCTGTGTGTCTTTGTGTATATTCACACGTACTTGGTTCAGACATCTGGGGATTTCAGGACAGCTAACCCTCAAAAGCTCTGCAGGTAAATTTTCTCATAGCCCAAGACACTTCATTTCCACTACAGAATACCTTGTTCCTTTTGCATCCTCCTCCACTGCCTTCCCTCCACCCTACCCCCGACTGTCCAGCCTTGAGCCAAAGTAGAAAGACCCCCTCTACCAAACCTGGGGGAGCGTGTGCACCAGCTGCGTGAACCCTGTGACACTCTCCCCGCCCCCCAAGTCAGATGGGAGTCATTTATCTTTCTCTGGACCTGACCAATGCTCTGACTTTATCTCTGAGGCCGGCTCTCCCCCGACCCCTGCCATCTGGTATTTGCTAGTAATTTGCATTCGACCCTTAAGTTTTGCTCATGAAACACCCTCCTTGGCATCACTGTAGCTCCCCTGCAACTTTGACAGCTTGGCTTTGGATACAGGCTGCTTCCAACAGAGCCTGAAGGTACAAAATCTCAGATCAGAATGTAGAAAAGAAAAAAAAAAGAATTGGAAAAGGTCGTAAGATTTTCATGCAGATTTAAAGTGATCTGCCCACAGTTTTAGGGGGTAGGATGTGGGATCGTAATCTTTGACATTTCTTTTTTTCCTAGTAAAACTTGTTAGGGTACTTTTTAAAATATATACAAAGAAGTATTAATATGAAGAAAACATAAGTGATAATTTCACTGTTCAGATAAATTCCTATTGGTTAGTTTTTTTCATGGAGAATATGTACCTAGTTACAAAATTCAAATGGCACAGGATGATAAAAAGCGAAAATTGGAAGACTTCATACATAGATCCACATACTTATATGGAAAGATAAAAGAGATTCTGTTTGCTATTTTTTGCTTGATGTGCCTTGGAGATAGCTCGATATCAACACATAAAGACGGCTTCCACTTTTCGTATCGTCTGCAGAGTAGTCCGTCCTGTGATGGATAATAATTCATGTAACCAATTCCCTGTTGAGGCAGGCTCTGCTTGTTTCCAATTTTTTACCGCAGTAAGTCTACAGTGGATATCGCTATACCTGTATCCTGAAAAATTCTTGCATGTATATCTGTTGGATACATTAATACTGGAACAAAGTAAACATGCATTTTAAGTTTGATAACCAATGCTATGTTACCTCCAAGAAAGGTTGCACAAATTTACACTCCCAACAAGAATACAGAGAAGCCATTTGCCACATACACTCACTAGTATATATATATTTTTAATTTTTGATCCATGCGGAAGTTATTTTGCTTTAAGGTTGAATTTGGATACAGATTTTTTTCCCAATTGAGAAGTCAGTTGCCCCAACACCAGTTATCAAACAATCCCTCTAGATCTGTTTTCCCTGTAGATCGGAAATGGGACCCTCATCATGCCTTTAGGCTGATAACTCACAAATACACACTTCTGGATGAGCTCCTTCCTCACGTGGGCCACCTGCCTGCTGACAACTCTGCTTAGGTGTCTGATTGGTGTCCAAGTGATAGACGGATAGTACTAGAGTCCTCGCCTCACTGCCCCCATGGCCGAGCCTGCTTATCTCCTCTTTCTCAGTTGATGGTGACATCATGTGCTCAGTTACTCAGAGCAATGCACAGGGAATCATCCCCAATTCCTTT
>NW_003852458.1:1086729-1087867 GCF_000181295.1 Otolemur garnettii
TTGAACCCGGACCCTCTGGCATGTGGGGCCAGTACCCTACTCCTTTAACCCACAGGTGCCGCCCTCAAAGTCATATTTCAAACCAGACCACCATTTCTGTCACTTCTTGGGTAGACTGTTGCAGAGGAAACTAGAAGTACATTTCCAGAATGTACTCTTGTTGTATACATAGTAGCTAGAGTCATTTTTTAAAATGCTAAACAGACTCATGGCTCTGCAGGCTAAAACCTTTTAATGGCCTTCTATCTCAATTAGAATAATCCAGAGTCATCAGTCCTTGCGGGGTTCATGTAATCTAGCCCCTGCCTATCTTTCTGACTTCTCGGTCATCCATAGCCTTCTTTCTGTCTCTTGATGTGCGAAGTTCATTTCTACTTACAGTCTTGCCTGTTACTCTTTTCTTTGCCTGGAAATTGTTTTTCCCTGACCCTCTTTGTCTTCCTGGTTCCTTAGGTCTCAGCTCAGATGTCACCCACACTGGCTCCTCATCTCATTGTCCTGCTTCCTTTTTCCTAAACACTTACCTGCATATGGATTTTTTTTTATTTGTGTACTTATTTAAGGGCTAGAATTCTTGCCCATTTTGTTTGGTGCAATTATTCAACATCTTGAATGGTGCCTGTTTCTCAAATTTTATTTTGCACTGTTGCCCTCTTTGTTCTCCATTACTAAATTCTTTTTGGTATTGCAGCTTCAGAGTAAGTTTTAATGCTTTGCAAGACCAGTCTCTTTCCCTGCTTTACCCTCTCTCTGCCACCTCTTTCATAATTTTCCTGGCCATTATATGGTTATTTTTCCAGAGTAACTTTCTAAAAGTATTCCTTCTTGGTATTTTAATGGGTTTACATTGAAGTTAATTCTAAGTGGAAAAAAAAGAAAACAATGAGTCTTTTTATTTAAAAGCAAGCTAGACCTTTTTCTTAACTTAAAATTTTCTTGCAGTTCTTCGATGAATTTTTTAAAAAATGTCTTAATATGGAGAATACAAAAGTAAGAGTAAAATGAACTCTCTCATATCCATCAAACAGCCCCCATGTGATCATCCATGGCCTCACCTGTCTCAGCCACATCCCTCATTTTCAAAGACTGGACATCATCGATCATACCTGTATCCTGAAAAATTCTTGCATGTATATCT
>NW_003852458.1:1088613-1090967 GCF_000181295.1 Otolemur garnettii
AAAAGAAAAAGAAAAAGTTTGGTGAAGGCCTAACCACTTAGAGTCTTTGCCCACCTGTCATGCAGTGAGTCCAAAGAGGACCCCAGAGTTTTAGATAAACGGGGAATTGTATTCATTTGGCGTGAGACATAAAAAGAGGCAAAATGATGCATTCCTGCTCACAGGTGCAAAAGGTCATCAGTGCATTCAAACCAAGTAGACATGTTTCCCGAAAGGATTCAGAGGACAGGAGTGTTCACAGCAAGATCAGGTCAATTAGTAAAGGCTTCCAGGAGGTGAGGGACCAAGCCCGGCAGAGAAACACAGGAGCATGGATTAGTTCACTCAGGTGGCCGTAGCCAAACACAATTTAGCCAAGTTCTTTGCCACAAGGATTGCCTTTCTCCAGGTTCCAATGACGTGTTTCTCATTTCTGTCTGAGACCTCTCCAGGTGATCTTTATATTTATATTTATACCAACATTCTGTTTCTGGCAATCTGGGCTTTTTCCTTTGCACACTCTAGAAGTCTTTCAGCCTTTGCCCATTACCTAGTTGCAAAACTGCTTCCATATTTTTAGGTATTTGTTACAGCATTACCCCATTTCATAGTCCTAAAATCTGTGTCAGTCGGCTCTGGCTGCCACACCAATATGCCACGGGATAGGGTGGCTGAGACAAAAGAAATGTATGTTCTCACTATTCTGGGGGAAGAGGCCTGAGAGGACTGTGTCAGCCCCATGGGGTTCCTGTAATGTCTCTCTTCTGGTGCGGGGTGGGGGCAGGCCTCTTCTCACTGTGTCCTCTCTCAGCAGAGCGAGAGCTCTGATGTCTCTCCTTTTATAAAGGCACCAGCTCTGCTGACTCAGAGCCCCACCTTCCAACCTCATGTAACCCTAATCCCCTGCTCATGACCCTATGTCTAATGCAGTCACATGGGAAGTTAGGGTGTCAACATGTGAATTCTGGGGAGACACAGTTCAGCCTGCAGCAACACGTGCATGATTCCTTATTGGAAATCCTCAGGGCCAGATGTGTTTTAGAACTCAGCTCTTTCTGGATCTTTAGAAAGCTTACACAATAATATACTGTGTTACATAACACTTCCAGAGGGGTCTGGAGTGGCACCTGGCCATCGAATGAATTAATACTTCGGAAGCCAGATGTGGGACTATGACAAGAGTAAGATGAATAAACACTGTAAATGGTTTCGAGACAGGTCAGATCAGGCAGAGTTTGCCTGACAACACAGTTGTCAAAGCTTTTCAGACTTGGGGGGCCAAGTGTAGTAGCTCACGCCTATAATCCTAAGACTCTGGGAAACCGAGGTGGGTGGATTGCTTGAGCTCACAAGTTCGAGACCAGCCTGAGCAAGAGCGAGACCTTGACTCTTCTAAAATTAGAAAACAAAACTAAGGCAAGAGGATGGCTTGAGCCCAAGAGTTTCAGGTTGCTGTGAGCTACGATGATGCCATGGTGACAGACTGAGACACTGTCTCATTAGAAAGCTTTTCATAAGTGAGAAGTGCAGATAGGAACTGTGGACCTGTGTCAGCCAAGACCTGGTGAGACAACACAGGTCCCCAGAGAAGACTATCAGGAGATAAGTAGGCCTGGCCCCCTTCTCATTCAGTTGGCTCCCATTGAATTAGTTGGCCCAGGCTCTAAGGGTCTCTAATTACATACAGGCAGAGCCTCCCAGCACCTTGGACTTGGTAACAATCCATGCTCCTTACTGCCCCTTCCTCAGTCTTGAGACAAAACCCAAGGGGTTGAGTGTTGAGTCTCTTACCCAGACTTCCTACCAGGTGACTCAAAGTAGGTGCTGGGTATAACAGTTTGGGACACACACCACACATGTGCACGCACACATGCACTGAACCTTGGGGTGCTGAGGGAATTCCCCAGCAAACTATCTTCCTACTCCTGAAAGCTGAGGGGAACCACCATGGAGGTGCCAGTTCCCTCCCGGGATCTTCCTTTTCTCTCAGTGAAGGTTGAATGAATATACTGCAGTGTTGCCTTGTGCTCTATTTGAGAACATTACTTTCCTCAAGCAGGGAGTAGTGAGGGCACAACGGGCAAAACTCCTCTTCCAGCAGTTTTTGTTGACTACACAGGCCTTCCCGGGGTCCTGAGCATTTTCAGTTACCTAAGCAGCAGCCCCCAAAGCCTCAAGGATGTCTCCTGCACAGGGGCCCTCCCCGGGCCTAGGGAGCTGAACAGCTCAGCATCTGTAGGATTCAGGACGGACTCATCCAGACCTATTTCCAGATGAGGCCGCATCTGGCACAAGGTATATTGCTGTGGAAGCAGAAACCCTTCCTGTCTACGTAGTGTGTCCAATAAGACAGGATAAAAACATTAGTGGTAGAT
>NW_003852458.1:1091405-1097990 GCF_000181295.1 Otolemur garnettii
CCGGGGCTGGGTTTGAACCCGCCACCCTTGGTATATGGGGCCGGCGCCCTACTCACTGAGCCACAGACGCCTCCTGAGGATAAAAGTTTTGTGCTATTTTTCTGCTCTGATTATCAACGGTAAGGCATCTCTGGGCGGGGTCTTGACTCCAAAGTCTTTCCTAAGGAAGGAGAAAGAGAAATTCCCATAGGCCCACCTGAGGCGTGTAGGTGCTGGCAAAGTCATCCAAAACCCTACTCAGGTCATCCAGAACATTGTCTTCTGTTCTCCACAATTACTCATTCCCTGACTTTTTAGAAAGAACCAAGCCTCAGAGATAAGTCTGGTAAAAATATCATCTGTAATCGAAAATGAATTTAACTCCTGTGTGCAAATTCCTGAGGATGTTGCAGAGAGGAAAGACGCTGCCAAAGCGTTTATGGTCGTCCAGAGGGGGAGACCAGTCCTTATAGGGTTGTGTTCCAGCTGCGTCCCCACGCTACCCTGGCCCATTCTCACTGAGCTTCAGTTTGCTCATCTGCTAAATGAAGATAACTCAGGGAGTTGTTGGACAGCCTTGCACAGTACCTAGTTCCTAAAATGTGCTATGTGTCCCCAGGATGTGCTCAGTAAATGCTACCTACCTATTCTGCTCAGGATGGAGCCCTGTGTATTTGTCTCCTGGAGCTGCAGTAGCCAATCACCAGCAGCTGGGGTGACTTGAACCAACAGATATTTATTTTCTGCCAGTCCAGAATCAATGCATTGGTAGGGCCGTGCTGCCTCTGAAGGTCCTGGGAGCATCTCCCTTTGTGTCTGCCTGGGCAGCTGCCCGGGCTGTGGCCACATCACTCTGGTCTCTGCCTCTAGGCCGTGCTGCCTCTTCCTCTTCTCTGTGTCTCCTCCTCTGTTGTGTGCTCTGTCTGTCCTCCCTCTGCCCCTCTCATAAGAACACAGGTCACTGGGTTCAGGGTCCACCTGGATGATCCAGCATAGGTGCCTCTTTTCAACATTTCTACTTAGTCACATCTGCAAAATTCCTTTTCAACTACTGTGACATTCACAGCCTCTGGGTAGTAGGATACGGACACATCTTTTTAGGGGCCACCATTCAGCCCACTACACTCGGTGAATGCTACTGATGATAAAGATGATGCTGATGTCACACATGCTGCCTGTGACAATGATGACAATGACAATGACAATATGAGGCAGTAAAGAAGGACAGGAGAGTCTAGGAGGTTTACGGGGCAGGGTCGGGAGTGGCACCCCAGAGGGATTTGTGTTCAGGACATCCCTGCTTCCTTGCCTCTGGCATCCCGGTGGCCTTCTGTCCCCAGGTCGTTAGGCCCCTGGGCGAGCTCATCACCAGGACACAGAGGCACTGTGCACCCCCAGTCCAGTTGGCTGCCTCCCTTGTGAGGGCCGTGGGCCCTGTGTGAGGGCTCACGCATGATGATATTTCCAGCAGGCCCTTTTATACACCCAGGCTGGGCCAGGGCCTGTGGCCAGCACCTGAGAGGAGCTGCTCATGATCCAGGGATCACATCCAACTGGCCACTGGCCGCCAGCCGCCGTCCAGGCCTTTGGGAGGACACGCCGCCTGCGCCCAGGCTGGGGCATCTTTCCCGGACCACCGTGTGGGATGGCTCTGCCTTTCAGCCGTGCATGCTGCTGTCATTATGGCTGCTGCTTGGCTGAGGTTAGGGCCTTGGTCGTTTTTTCAACTTCAGTATAGGAAGAGGCAGCTTTTGAATCTGGCAAGGGCTCTGGCGTGCACACTGAAATCCCTGATGGGGAGGAGCAGCATGGCAGGGCCCTGCTGTGCTGGTAATGTGAGGGGAAGTGAGGGTTCCGGCCCTCACCCGCTCAGAGCTCAGAGCAGGTGAAGGCGCTGAGGTGTTGGGGGGTGGGGAGGAGGCCTTTTCTTTCTTCTCTTTTTTTTTTTTTTTTTTTTTTTCCTTTTGGTCACCATCATTCTATTCTATCACTGTATGTTTCTTTTTTCTTTCTTTTTTTTTTTTTTCTTTTTTTAGTTTTGGCCAGGGCTGGTTTGAACCCTCCACCTCCGGCATATGGGGTTGGTGCTCTACTCCTTTGAGCTACAAGTGCCTCCCAGGAAGTCTTGTCTTTTCACTGATGAAGCTTTGGGCCTAGGCGGTCCCCTGCCACCCACCCCACGGAACTCAGAATAAAGCGTCTGTGTGTATTTCCAGCTTCCAGGGATCAGCTTGAAGCCAGGAGTTGTTTTGTTAGTAAAGTTTAGGTAGAACAGGAGAAAAATTTTTCTGCAAGTCGCTCCCTTATCCCCCCCACAATCAATGAAGAGACAGTCAGCCTCTACCTGGGAGCTGGGAGACTTGGATTTAAGTCCCAGTTCTGCCCTTTTTGTCAGAAAACTTTGAGGAAGCTGATTAAATGCGGAATTTTGCTGGGTTCAGTGGTTCACGCTTATAATCCCAGTGCTTTGGGAGGCTGAGGTGAGAGGATGGCTTGAGGCCAGGAGTTTGAGACTAGCCTAGGCAACATAGTGAGAGCCTGTCTCTACCAAAAAATAAATAAATAAGTAAAACAAAGGAAAAGAAAGAAAACAATGCTGAGTTTCAGATTCCTCACCTGGTATGTGAGCGATGAGAGGACTGTCTCCAGCCTGCTACCAGGCTAAGGAGAGGGACAAATGGGATTTCATCTGTCAAAGCCCTTTTTGAAAGGCATCATAGCTGTGTCACTGCCTGAGATTGAACATTGTTTTTGAAGAAAATGTTATAACATGGGCAACCCCTAAAGAAAATGCTTTTTAATGATGGAAGCATTTAGAATGACAAGAACCAAACACTTCTTGTAAAATGCGAAAAGCTAGAAGCAACCACAGGGCTGTCTTTAGCCACAGGGCAGTGAGCTCTTTGGGGGCAGGGACTGTGCCTTCTGCACACCTGCTGGCCTGGCCGGGAGCAGGTGCTCTGTAAAATGCTGAATGACTCAGCGCCTGTGAGGATGCAGTGAGGCTGGACACTCCAGGTCCACACTGCTGGTGGCTCTTTTCTCAAACACGCATGTCCTTCCTGCCCCTGCACAGGCTGATCTTGGCCAAAGCAGCTTTTAGCGGTCAAGCTCGGGTAATGAACAAGATAGATTTTTTAGGCTTGTTCTTAGGTTGAATTTGAATGTAAGTTGGAACAGGTCTATTTCCCTATTCCCTATAATAGGCTTTGCTCATAACTGCGAGGTACACCTAAGTTGGATGTTTGTAACTCAGTGACTGTCTGTATTTAGTTATTTTTATAGATGAGAGAGTCCTTTGATTCTTTGAAGTCCCCCTTGGATGCTGCGTCCTCAGAAAAGCGTTGTCTGGCCTCTCAGGCTCAGTCAGCCTCCCGTGACTGGGTGTTCTTAGGGGAGGAGACTTAGATTTAAGAGGTCTAAGTGTATAGTCAGGTCAAATTCTATACACTTAAATCTCTTAGATTTAAGAGGTCAAACTCTATAGTCAAGATCAATGATATTTTGGTGCCATATTTTTAAAAAATCAAAATTAATGGCAGAAAACCTATGTTGAACTAAATATCAACATTTGAAATAAGAATGGAATCTGACCCTGCACTCAAGCAACTCAACCTCACTCACCTCAACATGATCCCAGCCTTACTGCAAGTTCTGTCTTTATTGAAAGTGTTGATATTTTGTTCAATGTGCACTTTTGCATTAACTTTGATTTTGTCAAAGGCCGTATTCCCTTATTAGGTGTCTTGATGACAGAGTGTTTTGCCTCCGGCCCCTTCACCTCCCTCCTGACAGACACAATGTGGGCTGCTCATTTATCTGGCAGGTGTTCCTTCCATGAACTCTCTTGAGGGCAGGGATAGTCACTTTCAATTTGCGTGTAATAAAGGTCTGATCCAACCTCCTTAGTCAGCCTCTGCTCCCACCTGCCTCCTGTCTTACAAACAGAATGTAGCACTGTTTTGAATCCTATCTAGTCCCACTTCAAAAGCATTTGTTGAAGAGTGTCTATGTTACTGAAGATTTCATGGGGAGAGGGAGGAACATAACACCTTCACAATTCTACCTTAGACATTTCTCCAAAGTTCTTCTCCCCTGCCAGCAGTCTCATCTCTCCTGGTCTTCTCTTCATTTTCCACAGCCTCTTAAAAAGATCCAGTTCTCCTCACCTTGTACACCCATTCAGCAAAACAAATGCCCTCCCACTATTATTCCTAAGATCTACTATTCCTTAAGATTTCCTTGTGAAAGTTGGTGGTGATGGGAAAAGTGAGAGGATGGTCTTAGTTAATTATCCTGCCCCCCGGGTGGGATGTCTGCTACCTGGAGAGGCTCAATGAGTGATGAATGAATGAGTGAATGAACGAAGGAAAGAAGCCCAGGTGCAGGAAAGGGGATTTTGCTATGGGGGATTTGTCCACACTTCTTAAATGCGCTGAAATACTCTTCACAGGAAACTTGAGAGGCTTTGACAAGTTCAGCAATTTCACTGCCTCTGTTGAAACAAGGGGCAAATTTTCCTAGAAACTGGTCCTGTGTTCGTACAACCCCATCCTGCACCTGACTCTCCCCAGCTCTGGGCTCCTCCTGCTCACAAACACTGGCCAGCAGGGACAACTCTAGGTAGCCCAAATGAGCCTCCCTCTATCCTATATTGGGGAGAGGGTCTTCATTCATTTCACCCCTTAAAGGCTGCAGTGATTCCAGCGGATGGTCCGAAGGTTCTAGGGTCATTTAGCCTCCTTGAATCCCAGGCCACAGCGTTCTGAGCCTTCTCTGTCAGAGATTCTAAAATAAGACTGGATGCTACAACCTGACTGTGCCCACAGGG
This sequence comes from Otolemur garnettii, assembly GCF_000181295.1. Taxonomy (NCBI): domain Eukaryota; kingdom Metazoa; phylum Chordata; class Mammalia; order Primates; family Galagidae; genus Otolemur; species Otolemur garnettii. The sequence goes on from NW_003852458.1 coordinate 1,096,216, forward strand.
CATTACTTGCCTGGGGCCAAACCGCTGTCAGCCTTGGAGAGGTCAGAGAAACTGGTCCTTTGTTAGGTATAACATTGCACGTGTTGTCACACCACGGGAGTGATTCATTGGAGAAAGGACAATAGGAGACTATAAAGAAGATTAAAAATGTCACCTGGAAGCTGCCGTCTGGGATAACCATCGTTAGCATTTTCTCTGCTTCTCTCTCCGACTTCCTCTGGGTTTCTTTGCTGCAATGGTGATTTTCAGAGGAGGGTGAGGAGCCCACTGCCCATTCTGTTCCTCTGGCGCTAGACCTGTGGGCAGGGCAGGGCATATGGCTGCTGTCCCTGGAGTGCCAGGAGGCATCTGAGCTGCCCATGTCCCAGGTGACCGAGCCTAGAGACCTTGGGATATGGTTTGGATCTGAAGCGCAGCCTTGCACCCCCACCTGTGCAGTCCAGGAAGCTGGCCTTTACTTCCATCCTTACTTCCTTAGACCAAGTCTCGCCCAGCAGGAGCTGCCCGTGTATGTTGCGCACACAGACTGATTAGGCTCTGACTCTCTTTTGGCAACTGTGATAAAAAGAGGGCCAGGTGGGAGCCAGTGCTGAGCGTCCACTAAGTGCCCAGAGTTTGACATACCACATTCCGTTTACTCCTCAAAGTTACACTGTGACATGGGTTATTATAGGCCCAGAAAGCTAAGCAGGTGGCTCAGGGTTGCACGAGTGAGTCCGTGCAGGGTGAAGTGCAGGGTGGAGTGCAGCTGGGGGCTCTGCCTCATAGCCCATGGCAGTTTGTTGTCCCAGTCGTCCTTCCGGACAGGGTTTGTGGGATCTGGCCTGGTAGGAAAAGGATTTATCTCTGCTCAGAGAATTTTCTGTTCTCTTGGCAGTAGAGAGTATCTGACCTCTCGATGTGAACCTGCTTTAGGGTTTAACATGGGTCTGTGTAGTCAAGGCTGCTGGGTTTCATTTATTCATTCAACAGGTATCTGTGTGCCCCCAGCACTGAGCTGCCATTAGGGACAGGATGTCAAGTAACATGAAGTCCCTGCCTGCAGCGCATTTCTGTTCTGGGGGTGGAGAAAGACACCTCATAAACCTGTCTTTCACTGGGGGGAGTGCAATGGCAGCGAGGACCATGGCAGGAGAAAAGAGAGGCGTTTCACTCCAGGAGAGTCATCAGAAGGTGGGTGTGGCGTGGATTAAGGGATAGTTTCCAGAAGAAGCAATTTTTGAGCTGAGTTTTGAAGGCAGAGAGGCATGAAGCAGTGTGGGGTGGCTGGGAAACCACCTGTGGTTCATTATGGCTAAAAGTGAGGGGCAAAGACATAGTCTGGGAGCTGGGACGTGCTGGGTTAGGCAGGGTGGGGGAAGAATGACTGAGTCTGGGGTATATCTGGGGAACCGCCGAAGGACCTTATGGACCAGCCTCACAGATTAGAACACTTTGGCTTCTGGATGGTGGCCACCAGGAGTAGGGCAGCTGGAGACAGGAGCTGGTGGCAGTGGAAGGGTGATTGGCCCTGTGACCCCGGACAGTGGCAGTGGGAATGGACTGGGGGACAAGATGTGAGAGAAATGGGGAGGAAGACCATACAGTGAGGGGTGAGTTAGGCCTAGAGGGTGTAGGAGAGGAAGGAGGCATGGTGGGGCCTTTCAGAGGCAGGAGGGTGCAGGGTGGAAAGGAGGATGAGGGGCCGACATGCCAGTGCGTTACATGTGGCTTCCAGGGGCTGTAGATGGAGTTTGAGTAAAGTGACCAGACGTCCCGCTTTTGGAGGGACAGTT
>NW_003852458.1:1098851-1109003 GCF_000181295.1 Otolemur garnettii
CCCCCCCCCATCATTGGTGTCCTGCTTTACCATTGTTAAAATCTGGTCACCTTAAGTTTGAGGCCTTTGCTCCAATGCCCCCTCTCTGTCCCTGCTTCCTTCCATTCTTCCCCTCTCTTGTCCGTTGCCTTTTGCTGTCAGCCTTTTTTATGGTGGCCCTGGTCTTGGCCTTGTGCACAGTGCCACATGCCCTGCAAGGCCCTGCTAATACCCCCAATGTCCCTGGGAAGGGGAGTTATGTTCTTTCCGTTTTACAGATAGGGAAACTGAGACAAGCAAAAAACTTTGAAGCTCTTTTATGTTAGTGTCCCAGTGAGGGAAAGTGGAGCCGTTGTCCAGTGAAGGAGGAAAAGGGAGGAAGGATGGATGGGATCCTCCAAGGAGAGCAACTCGGTCTGGTTTGTCAGGTCTGTCCTGGCTTTAGAATTGGAAGTCCCACATCCAGGAAACCCTTCATACCTGGGTAGGCCAGAAGGTTGGTGACCCTAGGTTGAGTGGGAAAGACAGGTAGTCTTTCCAAAGTGCAGGCAGCCAGCAGGCTCTGAGCGATCTCCCTGGGGTATCTTGCCCCAGACTCCCAGTCCCTCTGTCTATAGGACCTGTCACCAGCTTTACCTAATGGGGTACAAGTGTGTTTCTAGTGCCAGAGACACTTGCTGTCTGAGACCAGAGCCTCCAAGCCTGGGGTCGAAGTGCTGTGCAAAGCTGATGCTGGGTGCACCATGGATCCTTCATAAATATTTGTCCAAAGGCTGAAACCTGGGCTCTCCATGGAAAGAGGCCATCTGAAGCCTGGAGAAGTCCTTTTTCTTGACTGCGTCAGCACCAGACCTCTAGTTATACTCACAGGTGTCTTTCTGCTAACAGGCCCCTCTGCCTTCTTCCTATTTTATTTAGAAAATCCAATACTTGTTCTAATCTCCCAAAGCCTGCACCCTGCAGGGGGCCTTCAGTGCCCAAGGCAGCTTTGATGCCACACATTTGCATCTGGGAACATAACTCTGGTCTTCTCTCACATTCGGAAACCATGGGGATAATGAGCAGATGTTTTTCTAATAATGAGAAGATGTGCAGACGCCGACACATGAGAATAGTTTCCAGTCCATAAGTTAATTAGCAAGCTGGGGAGCCCAGATAAATAAAGCTGTTTCTTTTCCTGGAGTCTAAAATATCTGATCTGGAGGTCCCTCCCTGCTTTCCCCCTCCACCCCAAACATCAGGATTTGAGGGGAAGCACTTAAATGCCTGATAATTTGTGTGCGTGGGACTGGCTTCTAAGAAGCAGCCACATGGCCTGTGCTCCTGCAGAAACACCATCTCAGAGACGTGGGCAATTCCGCTGTTTGCTGACTGACTCTCTCTCCCTCCACCCCCAGCCTGGGCTTGTTTGTTCTCATACTTAGTTTTTCATGAGCTTTATGGCAGCTTTACTGGGAATAGAGAGAAGAAGGGAAGAGTGGATCTTATGTGCCAAACCCCTCTTGTAGGTAACAGATTTTTGTCTCATATAATCTTAAAGCAGTCCCACGAGGGAGGCGTCATTGTTTTCCCTACTGTGCAGACAGCAAAACTAGGTCTTAGACAAGTGAAGCTACTATGGCTAAGGGAGGAAGGAGAGTTAGAGCTGAGTTGCTAATAGACCTTGGACCTCAGAAGTCAGCCAGTCCAAATCTTCCCATATTTTAAAGGTGTCTGAGCAAGACTCATGGAATTGCATTGGCTATAATAGCCCTCAGGGCGGAAGTCATCCTGCCGACTCTCAGACTCCACCTTACCCCCTGCCTTCACGAACCTTCTCTCCCCACCCCTTTTGAAATTCTGCCCTGCTGATCACCTCTCTTCTCTTTGAGACTTGGTAAAAATGTTGTTGTCAAGCAGGTAGAAAAACCTTCTCAAGAAGTCGGAGAGAAAGCCCAAGATGTTATCTCAATATTTATTCCAGCCAGAAGATCCTGTGTTTCTTTGTAAACTCTAATACTCAAAGAATTTAAGACTTTAAGTTAAATGAGTATATTCCCCTGGTTGATGATGTTTACTGAATATCTGTGACTGTTGCTAACCATTCTCTGAAACAAGAGACATGTGTTTTTAATAGAATTGTGAGTTTTATGCCTTGTTAAAAATACATGGATGCTAGCTGGAGGAGCTGGAGGAGCTGGAGGGATGTTGCAGAGTGGCAGTGGATTCCGTTCTCAGCGGTTGGGGCAGGGGAGACTTGGCGAAGGATGGCTGTGCCCCCGTGTTTGCTTTACTTCCTGCGGCCCTCCTGTTGTCTTTTGGAAGTGACCACTGGCCCCCAGGTGGTCTTCTGAGCCCCACCCATACACGGAACAGCAGTGGGCTTCACGCTCTCTGAACGAGAAGGATGAAAGTCCCTGTTGTTTTATGTCGAGAGAAAGTCTTGCCTTAATTGTGAAGAATGGCCATTGGATTTTGTGGAAAGCCTGAATGACAGGGTGCTTTAAATGAAATGCAGCCCTTATGGCTTGAAGGAATACTTTCTGCATGCTAGGACCAGGGGTAAGAGCCAAACCCCACACAGGATAACTGGTAATTCTCACAATTCTCCACGGCAGCGACTGTCCCCCGAGTGATGCCTGGAAGTCCTCTTTGACTTCAGTTTTCAACACAGTGTGTGTTCTTTCTTTTTATTTTCTGATTGTAAAAGAAATAGCTGTAGAAAAATGAAGTAAGTGGTCACCGACCATTCCATCACTCCCACTGTTCATTTCCAGGACATTTCCAAGTGTCCATATATGGAAATAGGAAGTTTACAAAACTGAGGTGATACCTGCCTTTTGTATACTTCCCCCCAACCTAACAGCACACGTACATATCTTCTAGTTCATCAAAGAGCCTTCAGAACATGTTTCTTTAAAACATGAATGCATCCTACTACACCCAGTGGATGTGCAGTTGGCCTACCTGGTGTTCTTTTTTTTTAATGTTTTGATTGCGGATTTTTCCTTTTATAGAAAATACTATAATACTCTTGTCCTTTATTCTTAATTATGTGAAATGTTTCTTTTGTTTGAAGTATCCTTGCTTTTTCCTCCATGTGAAATGATGGGTGTGTTCTAGCAATGTAAGTCAAATTACCTTTTAAACGCAGAAGAACTCCCCTCACCCCAATTAAGGAACCATGTATTGTTTTGTAAGGGGGGCCAAAAGTTGAAAAATGAAATAAAAAGACAGCGATAATGGTAGAGAATGCCTATTACTTCATTTCTTATGTAAACCTGGATTGTACTTTGCAGATTTAAAATATATAGGTTTCCCATCTCCCTCCCTGGGGAAGCCTGATTTACACACAAGAAAGAATTAGAGAATAATATATGAAAGAATATACCAAGATGTCCACCTACGTGGTGGATGGATATGTGCTAAAAGAAGATAATCTTTGCATTTTCTGGGGCTATGAAAGACTGCTAGAGAGAGCAAATCTGAGGTTGGTCCTAAAGAATATCTAGGATTTGAAAAGATAGAAGATCCCCTTGTACTGGGCCCCTACAAGATGCTTGGTACTTTGTACCTATTATTGCTTTATTCCTTACAATGACCTATTTATTGTTAAAGGTAATTGGACCCTTATGAAAAATATATAGTACATTAAATTATAGACTAATATGGTATAATAAGATTGGAAATATTTTTAAATATGATATGATTGAAATAGACACAGGACAATAAATATTTTCGAAATGGAAGAAATCAGGGCAAAGGGAATGTGGATAGGAAGACTAGAATAGGAGAACAGAAATTCCATGAGGGAAGGATTCTTTGCCAGTTTTGGTTGCTGATGCATTCCACACAAATGGATTAGTGACTATATGTAATTGATGGATGAATGAATGAATGAGTGAATGACTAAATGGATGGAGTGGCAAAGATGTTTGCAGGACGATCCTGTATACGTTGCTAGTGGTCAGATGCACTTTTGAGTCCCAACTTACTTGTAGACCAGAGGTTCTCAACATGTGGGTCACAACCCACAGGAACTGTATTAAAGGGTTGCAGCCTTAGGAAGGTTGAGAACCGCTGTTGTAGACAAAGCACATAGGTAATAAGTTCAGAAAAGACTTCACTTTATAAATGAGGAGCAGGTTTAACATAACTGGGGCCCTGATTTGACCAGGTCATGTCTGGGAGAATGGGGGAATCTATTCCAAGGAGCAGGACTGCCATGGGCAGCAGTTTAAAGGGATGGCTGGTGTGCAGGGGAGGCCGAGAAGCACCTTGGGCAGGTGGTTGTGTGGTGAGTGGAAAGGGCCTTCTGACTTGGGCTGAGAGCTTGGCAAAAAGCTGTACGTGGTATGAGAGAGTCTGGGCATTTATTTAAAAGCAAACCAATCCCATCATTTCCTCCCAGACCTATAACCTTTCTTTTGAACTGAATTGTTTCCCCCTAACCAAATTTATATAAATTCATATGTTGAATCTCTGACCCCCAATGTGACTGTATTTAGAGATAGGGTCTTAAGGAGGTAATTAAGGTTAAATGAGGTCATAAGGATTAGGCCCTAATTCAACAGGCCTGGAGTCCTTATAAGAAGAGCTGGAGATACCATAGCCTGCTCTCTCTCCACCTGCACACAGAAGAAATGCCCAGGAAATGACCATCACCAAGCAGGAAGGGAGGCCTCACCAGCAGCCAAGCCTGAGGGAATCTTGATCTTGGATTTTTCGCTTTCAGAACGGTGAGGAACTAAATTTCTGTTGTTCCAGGCACCCAGCCTGTGGCATTTCATTATGCCAGGGCAGACCAATACAACTTCAATAGAAGGATAGATTCCCACCCAAGTGGAGATGACTGCCAAAGTGAACTTTAATCCCAGAAGCCTAAAGCATCACACTTGTTCATTTTTAGAAGACACCTGAAACATCAATCCTGAGACACTTCTTTCTCTGTCCCAACATATCTGAGTGCTGTCTCACCCCTCCTTGGTAATAACAGCAGCTCACAGCAGCCGTCATTCCCATTCCCAGAAGGATGTAGCAACCCCAGGCAGGGGTGGAAGGGAAGAGCTTGCTCTTAGAGTTTGAACCCATCAAATACAATCTCTTCAATTTTGGTCTGGCATTTTTTCATGTGTCTTTTGCAGCCCATCTATCTAGAACCCTGGCCCTCTGTGGCCCCTTCCTGCCCCCTCTAAACCCAGATAGACTCGCCCACAATTATAAGTGAAAAAGGCACACCATGGGAATAGATGGGAGGGGGACAGCAGTGGTCACTGCATACCCCTCATTTACAGCATCTGGTCTCAACCATAAATGGCCCATGGGAAACTGGTGTCCTAGGGGAGGGGCCACGTGGCAGGAGCCTGGCTGTGTGTTTTTCTTTGGCTGTCTTCTGGGCTTGGATTGTGCTTATTCTTTCTCTACTGGCTTCTGGAACCCCCACAGCTATTTCAAGGCAAATTGATGCTTCTGTTTTGTCATAAGAGGAAGTGCTATTTCTGAATATTATTATTTGTTTATAAAGTTGGACTGCCACATCCAGCATGTACACTGATCAATTCAGGGGAGCATGATTCACCAAGTGTACATCACGGTGGAGTCCTTTAGAATTGTGCAACATTGTGGCCCCAAGTCTCAACCTTCAGCCAAGCATTCAGCCAAGATCAGTTTGGGGTCACCTATCGCTCAGGCCTAGTCTCAGGCTGCTTTGATGCATAGTAAAACATGAAAGAAAGCCATCAGCTTTGGTCTCCTTCCAAGTGGGGTCCTGATGGTTTTCACCAGTTATTTTAAAATAATATTATAAGTATTCTGTGATGTTTTCCGAGAAGCTGTAGGAATAACTATGCTAATTTAATACTATCTTCTAAAATCACGAGCTCTGGGGCAATAATAAGATCTAGAAAATTGTTACATTTTGTTCTTTAAGAAAATACAGTATTTAGCAATTGGAAAAATAAAAGTTTTCCAATAAAAAGCATTTTCCTAGCTTCCAGTGCTGTAATGGATGGCAGTGTTTCTTTCTCCGGAAGATTTTGTCTTCCCTTTTAAGTGAGCCCGTGTATAAAACCGATGCCAAGCCACTGTGGGTTTTGCCCTCCGGAGCTTTGCTCAGGATCCTCACTGCAGACTCTGTGTTTGGAAAACAAATCAATAAGTAAAGAAGATGAGCCCAGGATGAGAATATGACAGAACAGAAATGATGAATACAAGGTCTTCCCTTCCTTACCCTCTGAGGAGGGCCCCACTTTGCTTGAAGGGTTCCTTTAGGTTCCCTGGGAAGGTGAAAGGCAGGTTCTCATCAGAGGATGCCCTCCTGGGGCAGCTGTTCCTCCAGTGATCAGGGAATGCGGGTTCAGGAAAAGCAGCCCGTGTCTCCGTGGCCTTGCCTTCCACCGACCTTCCTCCAGGATCTCTCCCAAAGCCCTAACGAAAGTCAAGTCAACACCCTTACAAACTAGGTGAAAAAGGGTGACCTTGGGAGAAGGTGCACAGGACAGCCGCTGCTCTCCCTGGCTTGTTTCTATCTAGGGGAGGAGATTTGGGTCAAATGTTGAAAAGACAAGAGCAGGAATAGCCTATGATGGAAATGGCTTAGTGATAAAGGGAAATTTAGAAAATCATAACCGTCTGTGAAATTTTGTTTTTAAAATGCATATAAAGAGTGTGAACTATTTGAACTTCCCTGTTGGTTGCTGGACTCTATTTCTGTGATCCCAGTAGTACTTTGAGACTATCACAAGGGTGATGGTTTTATGTTTGATCTGAATTATACTAGTGAATCAAATGGAATGAGTTTAATAAATCAGTGCAAGTTCATGGTGCTAAATAGAGTTTACATAAATTAGGACAATATCAGTGCAAAATTCATGCAGACCATGGATTTTAGAACTGGCTGGACGTCTGTCCAAATACTAGCTCGGCAGCTTGCTTACTGGTCACCTTGAACTTGTTTCTAAATTTCATTGGGTCCCAGTTCCCTCATTTATAAAGAATGGAGATATTAGAGCCCACATGGTTAGGTTCCTATGGGCATTAAATGAGATAATTTGTTTGCAAAGCACCTACCGCAGGAACAAGTGTGGACGAAGTTATCATTGACAATAAAATGTGCACATTGCAACAATTTCCAGTGATGCTTTGTGACAATAACTATTAGTTGAGAAGCTACTATTCCCACCTGCTGGGTCTCTCTGCGATGCCTCCAAACCTTAACTATTCAAGCTGAGGTCAGAGAAGCTAAAGGCTTTTCCAGGCGCCAGGGTCCACCCTGGAGGTTTATCGGTAGCTGGATGTTGGTAAAGGGAATCTGGACGGCTGCCCTTTTTGCTAAAACAAAATCAGCAAGGCTCATCCCTTGTGGCTCCGCACCATAATATGCAGTCCGATCTAATTAAAGGGCAAAGGATACACATGCATGCACACTGCTAAACCAGAAAATGTCCTGTACCCTGAGCTACTGTGTGCATGTTTGTTAGGGGGTGGGAAGGAGAGTTAAAAATAGAGAAGAGGGTTCTTTTGTTGTTGCCTAGGGTGAGGTTTTTGATTAGTTCCTGCATAGAGACCCCAAAGCAAAAGCAAGCCTGTGCTTAACTGTGAGCACGTGCCTTAAACTAAGGGGACTTACAGGATATTTACAAATCAGACCATGTGCAGAGGAAGCATTTCCCTGGTAGTCACTGCCACAATCAGTGCTCACTCACTTCCTCTTTCACTCCAAACTAGCCACACCCCATCGGCAGTCCCCGTGTCCTCATCTGCAGAATGATCCCCTTGGCCCCTGCACGCTAGCCCGTGGCTGGAGCAGGGTGAGGATCTTCTACAGCAGACTCGCAGGCTTTTCTTTATGGATCTGAACAAAATACTGGCTGCAGCTCTCAAAGTCACCAGCCTCAGAAGGAGAAGATGTTTGCCTGCTGTATTCCTTAAAAATAGAATAATAGACAACACTTGAAATCTGTGAGTCTTAAAGTCGGTAATTGACTTGAGTTCTTGAGAAACCGTACATGTGGGCTTTAAGGAGAAAGGTTGGCAGTGAGCTGAGGCCAGGGCTGTGGGTGACTGATGTGTGGCATCTGTTCAGACAGGTCTCTGACTTGTGCTGGACATAGTATGACCCAAGGGACTCATAGGGTCATCAGGAAAGCCCAGAGCCCTGAGAATCAGTCTAGCAGTTGCCCATGGAGTGGGGCCCCTGCACAGATAATCCTAGATATCCATGGTTGTATCTTGATCCACTCCAAACTTTAGAACAATTATTTTATTGCTTATGATTCTCTAGTCTCAAAATTTGGGCAGAATTTGGTGGAGGAATTTTCTGCTTCTCATGGCATTGCGTGGGTCCCTTGGTGAGATTCAATTTTGTGCCTAGGTTGGCCCAGAGGTTCCAGGAAAGCTGCACACTCAGGTCAGAGACCTGGGTCGTGAGGAGCTAGAAGGCTGAGTTCAGCCAGGGACTGGAGTGGCAGGGCTCTCTGTCTTTCTCCCTGAAGTTACAAGGCTCCTCTCTTTTGATCCAGTCTCTCTATGTGGCCTCTTGAGCAGGGTCACCAGATTTCTTACATGACAGCTCAGGGCTCCCGAGAGAGGGAGCAAAACCGCTAACCTAAAGCCTGGGACTGTCACTGCCACAGTGTCACTTTTGCCATATTCCATTGGCTTCATGATGATAGAGTAGCTTGGATTCAAAGGGATAGAGGAATAGACTTTGCCTCTCAGTAGGAAAGTGGTGTCTGTGCACAGAAAGGGAAGGACTTGAAGACAGCTGTCTTTGGGCATAAGCTGCTCTAGGGACCCTTTGGCGGAATTAGAAAGGACTTGGCACCTATGGTCCCATCAACAGCAATGAAAGATAATGATGGCAGAAAGTCTTTGTGGGTGGAAGGGTATCAGTCTAACTAGACCGAAAGATTAAAACTCCTTCTGACTCCAGGAATGAGACGTAACCAACATGAACGTCAGTGAATAATTCTGACACAGTGATCTCCTAATTCTGACTGACTGGGAATGGCTGCCTGGAGCACAGCACTGAGAAGGATTCTGAGACCATGTCAAGCCTCCACACTGTGATGTATTGGTCATGTCTCTTGGGTACAGAATTGAGGAGCCTTCAGATTTGTTCTACACCTGAGTGTGACCATGCTACGCTCCCATCAGAAGGGAGACAGGTCTGTTCCTTGGCCCCTGCGTCTGCCCCGTGCTTTCCCATGGGCTCATTTCCTGCTCAGGGACGGCCTGCAGCCTGCCGGGCCTTCCAGGGCTGCCTCCTTCTCCAGGCCCTGTTGAGCCACCTCACAGTCTGGATTTCAATCATCCTTAGCAGAGTGAGTTTCCACTCTTGGATACGACCATGTTTTGTTAATTATCTTTTCATCTGCATACTGATGATTCCCAATTAGGCAACTAAATAACTGAGTTCAAGGGTCTATTTTGGTCTTCCTGCTTCTAATTCTCAGTAAGTTGGTGTTTCTCCTGAGGGTTGTGACTTAAGACAAGCCTCCGGAGATTTGAATACCTTGAATCTTGCTGCAAACAAGCATTGATGGTGGAAATAGGTGTGGCTTGGCTCAGTATGTTTTGCCAGGAAAGTTTGCCTAGATTGGATGTCAAAGTGGCCAGTACTGATGCATCAGCCTGTGGATTACACATGTGTCCAGGCATCCATGGTCCTTGTTTTTACCTGTTATTTGAATTATCTGTCTGCAAATGCTCACGTCAATATTCTGTTAGATGGATGGGGAGGTTTAGACTCTAGAGAAGAAAGTAATGCAGTTGAGGAGGTAGGAGAAACTTTTGGAGGCCTCACAGAAATGGGAGTGAGTGATTAAGTGTCCCTGTTTTTAATCTCATGCCTCCCAACAAAAGACTTTGTTTCTTCTTGTCTCTGGAGGACTAATGTTTATCCAGCCTTATACCTTGGTATCTGGAACTCAAAACTGAGAAATGTATTTGACAGAATTATTTTGAGTCATGGATTGCTTGCTGTATTGGGGTCATCTGTTTGGGCATATAAAATTCCCAGAGACAAATGTGAAGAAACAGACATCATAATTTCTGTTCCTTTATTTCTATTAAAGAAAGTGTCTGATTCTATGGAATGTGGGTGGGTCCGAGAAGTCAACATCCAATCTGGGGCAGGGCTCTTAGACACCTGTTTCCTGTCTGTTCTTCTCAGGGTTTTTTTTTTTTTTTTTT
>NW_003852458.1:1109114-1122978 GCF_000181295.1 Otolemur garnettii
ACAGGCGCCCGCCACAACGCCTGGCCATTTTTTGGTTGCAACCATCATTGTTGTTTGGCGGGTCCAGGCTAGGGATTCGAACCCGCCACCTTAGGTGTATGTGGGTGGCACCTTAGCCGCTTGAGCCACAGGCGCCAAGCCCCTTCTTCTCAGGTCTTTAGCGGAGGGCTTTATAGGATTTCTTCAAGATTAAGTTGGTTCTTCCCTGGTGATAAATACTCATGGCTGACATAACCTGGGAAGGTTCATAGGTTTTTGGATGCCCCATGGGTATGTCACACTTCTTCCTGGTCCAGTGATTCTGTGGGCCACCCACTTTGTCCCCTTATCCACATCCAGGAACCAAATAAATCAAGATATATTTTATGGTCATTAAGATACAGAGGCAATAAATGAATGGAATGAATCCAGTCAGCTGGATGACATCTTAAAGCGTATTCAGAATAATCAAAAGAAGATGAAATTACAAGCAGTGCAGCTATAATGTTGCATGAATTTCACTTAATTGATGTTTTTCTCCTCTTTAAAAGTTTTTTTATTTTTAATCATTATGGGTACATAATAGTTATATATACTTCCATGATATGTGTGATGTTTCAGTACAGGCTTAAAATGTGTAATGATCAAATCAGTTTAATTGGGGTATCCATCACCTCAAGCATTTATCTTTGCTTTGTGTTTGGAAACTTCCAATTCTACTCTTTTAGCTTATTGACTTTTTGATAATCGGTCATCCGAAAGTTGTTCCCTTGAAAAGCCACTTCATCATAGTCTGCTTCACCAATCGCTGTGAACAACAGCAGTGAGTATAATTTGTTGAGTGCTCGTTTGATACCAGACATGGGCCACATGCTTTATGTGCTGATGGCCTCCTCTCTGGATTGATGGGAGCTTCTGATGTCAGGAATAAGACATTTTTAAAGGGGCGCTTCCTTCATCTCCTTTGTTGGTTTGCATGGTTTTCATAAAGTCCTATCTGAACAGGAAGAGTCCTTTTTGTTTGTTTGTTTTTGAGACAGAGTCTCACTTGGCCCCCTTGGTAGAGTGCCGTGACATCTTAGCTCACAGCAACCTCAAACTCTTGGGTTCAAGTGATCGTCTTTCCTCAGCCTCCCAAGTAGCTGGGACCTACTATGGCACAGGCACCTGCCATGATGCCCGGCTATTTTTTTTACAGGTAGTGTCTCCCTCTGGCTCAGGCTGGTCTCGAATCCATGAGTTCAGGCAATCCACCCACCTCAGCCTCCCAAGTACTAGGATTACAGGTATGAACAGGAAGATTCTTGACTGATGAAGTAAGTGTTGGCTACATTGTCCTGCTTTATCCCAGCCGTGCGGGGCTCTGTGGGGCATGTCAGGAGGCTCCTTCTCCTATTTCTCTGCTCATCATTCTTGCCCCAAACCCAGGATCTCACATTAGACTGGGGACTACCTGGGTATGAATTTGGCCCATCTTCTCCCCAAACCAGCTTCCTCTCTCACTTCCATTCATTTTTAGCATAATGATAAATAGAACTCACACCTCTTTTCTCTCTTTGGAAGAAGATGTACTTTGCATTGCTGGAAGGAACCAGTTGGTAATTTACAATTACTAAGTGCTTATTCACATGTAGCCATCTGTTTTAAATGGTACCCAGGATTTGTTTTAATCAGGTATGATAAGACAGAGGTGGAAATGGGTGTCATAAAGTAGGAAGCTTATACTCACAGGCCCTTAGAGACAGGAGACACAGCCCAGAGCCACATGGGGAAGCCCCATGGTCTCAGGAGGCAGACGAAAAGCCAGGCAAAGGTGTGGGGAGATGTCCTGATGGTGGTTTTCAAGAGAAAGAATGGACGAGGTGGGGTCAGCAGCTTTAGGATTGTCTAGTTTGAATAACTGCTATGGCCTCTAGGGCTTAGGGGCTCGTCCTGGTTGCTTAGCACCTGGCCCTGGCTTGATTAGGGCAGAAGGCTCTGTGTGAGAGGTAGCTAATGGGTATGGCCTCTTGATTGATTGATTTGTATATGCAAGGTGTGCTGAAGGGAAGTGGTTTGCTATCCCTAAGAACTGGCTAGCCCTGGGAGGGGTGGTCTGTCCCCAGTTAGCAAGACCCAAGATGCTAGAACATCAAGAATACAGAGAATCAGACCAAAAGGCTGGCCATGGTGGCTCATGCCTATAACCCTAGCAGTGCAGGAGGCCAAAGTGAGGGGATTGCTTGAGCTGAGGAGTTCAAGACTGGCCTGAGCGAGCGAGACCCCATCTCTACTAAAAAAATTAGCTGGGAATTGTGGTAGGCACCTGTAGTCCCAACTACTTGAGAGACTGAGGCAAGAAGATCCTTGAACCCAGGAGTTTGACGTTGCTGTGAGCTATGATGCCATGGTACTCTAGCCTGGGCAATGGAGTGAGGCTGTGTTACACACACACAAAAAGAAAAGAAAAGAATGGGAAAGGAAAGGAAACAAAAAAAGAAAAGAAAAGAAAGAAGTTAATATACCATACTTCAGAAATGTACCGAAGGCTGGGGGCAGTGTGGTTCACAAGCACTTGAGGAGGCCAAGTGGGAGTATCACTAGAGGCCAGGAATTGGAGACCAGCCTGAGCAACATAGTGAAACCTCATCTCTACCGATAAAATAAAAATGCAAAACAAGCCTGGTTAGTGGTATTTGTTATTGTCAGTGTGTGGCTGTGATCCCAGGTACTTGGGAGGCCAAGGCTGGAGGACTGCTTAGCTCAGGAATTGATGGTTACAGTGAACTATAATTGCACCACTGCACACCAGCCTGGATGACAGACCATAACTCTGTCTCAAAACAAACAAAAAAATACAATACAATAAAATAAGTACTGAAGAGACAGTGTGCATTGCGTGCCGGCTGTGTTTGGCCTCTGCAGTTAGAGACCGAGGGCAGCACAGAGCTAGCCCAGGACACAGGGTAGGCCCTTGACTGATGTTTCTTACATGAGTGCTGAATGATGCTCCAAACGCCATTGGAACATGCAGATTGGCCTAACTTGCTGTCTCTGCACTCAGGGAGGATACGGTCTAGTCTGAGGGACAGATGCACAGATGTATTTGTCACATTGTAACCACTGCCATAATACATGTGAAAGCTACAGTCATCTCCTAACCTCCTCCTCCCAGAGTCCCTGTTACCAGAGAATGGCCTGTGGTTTACCTGGCCATTTAAGCCAGAATTCAAGTGACCCTGGCTCTTCACCATGCTGTCTCTGCCGCTGTACCCCTAAACGCCCCAGCCATCAAGTTTACCTCATTCTACCTTCTGTAACTGTCGCCTAGTCTGTCCCTCCTCGGTCTTCACTGACTGCAGAGAGACACCATGTGGCTGTGCTCCACACACCCTCCTGGAGGCCTGGTTAGGGTGGGATGCCCCAGCCCTGCTGTCCTGTTACAGCAGAGCCCTGAGTGCTAACTCACAGGAGCTGTCACCAGCCACTGGTGGGCTTCGGGGAGGGGAGCAGTATAGGAGGGGCGCCTGGCAGCGTACGGCAGCTTTCCCAGGGGCTTAGCTACCCAGAGAGCCCCTTCTTAGGTGCTCCATTGTCCCTAGAAACCATGTCTCTGGAAGGGCATGGAGCCAGCACAAAGCTGGGGACCGTTTTGAGGTAGGCTGTTTGTCTCAGCCCCGCCCACCTCCTCTTGGCACGTCTCTCCCTTCCCAAGGGTCTGGTGCAGCTGACTGCGCTGTCAGCTCCTTCCTACAAGTCAGTTACACTAATGAAACTTAAAGGTCACTCTTGCTGCTGTGTTGGTGCTGTAAAAGATCACAGGAAGGAGGACATGATGTGTGTGTAAAGGAGTGACTCCCTAATTGGGACAGCGAGTGGGGAGTCTGCTGAGGCATGGAGGATGTCTGGGTGTGCGCCCCAGAGCAGGCATGATTTGTTCTTCCATTTTCTCAGTGGGGTGGGTCTGGGGGAGATGGGGCTGGGGGAGACAGACGGGCCTGGGGGAGGTGTGTCTGGGGGAGAAAGTCGGGCTGGGGGAGACGGGCCTGGGGGAGAGGGGCCTGGGGGAGACGGGCCTGGGTGAGACGGGCCTGGCTGAGATGGGTCTGAGGGAGATAGGTCTGAGGGAGACGGACCTGGGGGAGACAGGCCTGCGGGAGATGGGCCTGGGGGAGACGGGCCTAGGGGAGACAGGCCTGGGGGAAGAAGGTTTGGCAGCACAAGCTCCTATCCAGGTTCCATTGTGTCATAGCCTCCAGTTCAAGGATAGGAGGTCTAAAAGGAAGCATCTTTGTCTCCCTGGGCTACCGTGACAGAGTACCATAGACCGCATGGCTTAAATAACAGAATTTTTTTTTCTCATAGTTCTAGAGGCTGGAAATCCAAGATCTAAGTGTTGGCACATTTGGTTTCTCTGAGTCTGTCTCTTAGCCTCGCAGATGGCCACCTTCCTACTGTGTCTTCACATGGTCCTTCCTCTGTGCACACACAGCCCTGGCCTTTCTCTGTGTACTAATCCCTCCCTCTTATGAAGACACAGATTAGGTTGGATGAGCACCCATCCTAACAGCCTCATTTTAATTTGATGACCTCTTGAAAGGCCCTGTCTCCAAATGTAAGTCACATTCTGAGATACTCAGGGTTGGACCTTCAACAGAGGAATTTGGAGGAGGGGGCTTCAATTCAGCTTAGAAGGATAGCAGGGTGGTGGGAAGGACTTAGAACCGTTCTCCAAAATGTTCAGGTGGCCATGAATTTGTGAGACAGAGGTGTCCATTTAATAAAGTGCTGAATCGTTGGGTTCCATTATATGAACCAGGGACAACTTTTCTAGCAGAAAATAGGAAGCTGTGTGAAGTGTGCAGGCTGAAATCTCAGTGAACAGAATGGGCACTGGGAAGGAGAAAAGTGTTGAACTAAGCAGGCTGGCCGTGTGGAGGGTTTCGCTGCAGCCCTCGCTTACTTGCTCGATTAGGTTTGCATCCATGGCACTTGCTGACAAAACAGAAGCAGGTGCCAGAGGTTTTTAAAGGTTTCTGAGCAAAAACTTAAAACTGACATAGTTCCTTGTCCTAAATAAATCCTGTCTGTGTATCTGGGAAAACTCGCTGCTATTCAATTTTTTTTTTTTTTTTTTTGAGACAGAGCCTCAAGCTGTCCCCCTGGGTAGAGTGCCGTGGCATTACAGCTCACAGCAACCTCCAACTCCTGGGCTCAAGCGAGTCTCCTGCCTCCGCCTCCCAAGTAGCTAGGACCACAGGCGCCTGCCACAACGCCCAGCTATTTTTTTGGTTGCAGCCGTCATTGTTGTTTGGCGGGTCTGGGCTGGGGATTCGAACCCGCCACCTTAGGTGTACGTGGCTGGCGCCTTAGCCGGTTGAGCTATAGGCGCCGAGCCGCTATTCAGTTTTAGCAATGGAAATGTTACCAATATTCTGAAAGAACGGAGTTTGAGAGTCATTACGAGGAACAGCATCCCTGTGTGTCCCCTCTGATTAGTCATAAGACAAAGGGGACAAATAATACTTCTGTGTGATCATGGAGAGAAAGAGGACTTGGGACGCTGGTCATTTAAAGTCCACCTTCTCTGTCCATTTATTCAGCAGAATCGATTGAGTGGCCTCAGTATGCATGACACTTAGCTGGATGCTAGCAATAGAGAAATGAATGAGATGCTGCCCCTGCCTCCAGGATCTTAGTTACCAGTTAAGAACTTTGACTGTGACCCCCACAGTCCATTCTAACTGGTTTAAGCAGAGAAGCCATGTATGAACGAAGCTCCAGCAGAGGCAGGACTGGCATGGAAGAACAGCCAAGCCAGGCAATGCACCACTGCATTGGAGACCCTTCTGCTCTTTGTGGTGCATGGGCATCATGATACCAAGCACAAAATGCTACTTTAATATCCTCTGCTGCCATTGTCTGAAATTCAGGTGTCTGTAAGCTACCTTTGCCTTGAGATAGCTACTGTTTCATGCCTCTCGCCTCTGATTGGCTGAGCTCCGATCACATGCCTGCACCCTAGGTGCAAGGGAACCTGGGAAAGTGAGTTTCTGGCTTCTCTCTTGAAGATGTGTGGAATCATAAGATAAGATGTTCTACAAACAGGAAGAGTGTCAAAAGGTATTGAGTAATCAGAAGCCATAATAGATGTCCATTCTAAGCTCCCAATGTAATGGGGAAACATATATTCCAAAATATCACAATACAGTGAGAAAAGTATTATGATCAAGATATGCTTATGGGCCTGGTGCAATGGCTCACACCTGTAATTCTAGCACTTGGGAGGCCAAGACGGATGGATTGCATGAGCTCACAGGTTCAAGACCACCCTGGGCCAGAGCGAGAGTTTGTCTCTAAAAAATAGCCAGGCATTGTGGCAGGCACCTAGAGTCCCAGCTATTTGGGAGGCTGAGGGAAAAGGATCTCTCGAGCCTAAGAGTTTGAGGTTGCTGTGAGCCATAACACCACGGCACTCTACTCAGGGTGATAAAGTGAGACTCTGTCCTTTCACCCCCTGAAGATTTGCTGAAAATCAACTGACAGAGGGCAGACTAATAGGAGAAAAGGCATATGTATTTATTTGACCATAGTTTTACATGACACAAGAGCCTTCAGAATGAAAACCCAAAGATACAGGGGAACATTCATTTTTTTGCTTTGGTTTAACAGAGTATAGGCAGCTATATAGTAATGTGATTGGAAAAAGCATATGTCTGATGCTAGTAGTGTGACTGGGGGAACCCAGCAAGCCCGGTCTGTTTAGATTCTTCTTGACCTTTCTGTGGATCATTCCTTCCTCCTGGATATGGACCCTTTCTGGAATGGGTCAAATACGGTAGGTCAGATCACTTCTTTACAGCTAGTTTTTACACAGAAAGTTGGGGTGGGGAGGAGGGTAGCTGGAGTAGTACTTTTAGGTTTTGTGGCTGGCTTGGGGAAAAAGGGGTTCTAATTTCTAAGAACTGCTTTAGGGAAGAAGGATTTCTAGTTTCGGTGACTAGCCTCGGGGGAGAATAAGGGGCCAGAAGGTTAGAAAGAGCTGCTTCTGAAGGCTTCATATTGGGGTATTGTTTTCTGAGCCCCAACAATGAGGACTAGAAAAGGAGTTTGGGGCAGGCGCAGTGTCTCACACATGTAATCCTAGCAGTTTGGGAGGCTGAGGCAGGAGGCTCACTGGAAGCCAGGAGTTGGAGACCAGCCTGAAGAAGAGTGAGACTCTATCCATTCCAAAAACAGAAAAATTAGCCTAGGATAGTGGCACATGCCTATAGTCCCAGGTGCTCAGGAGGCTGAGGCCCAGGAAGATCACTTGAGCCCAGGAGTTTGAGGTTGCAGTGAGCTATGATGACTCCACTGCACTCCAGCCCCCAAGCAGAGCAGGACCTTGTCTCAAAACAAAACAAAGAAACAAACAGAAAAAGAGATGTTAACAGCCTGGGTTGGTCAGGGAAGGCTTCCTGGAGGAGGTGATGGATGACTGAGCACATCTGGTTGAATGACGCAAAAGCAAGGCAGCTTGGAGCCAGATATGAACAAAGACACTCACCATCTGACTTTAACTTGCTTCCACAGCAAGGGTGCCAGTGCAGAAAAATGCAACTGAGAAGGGCAGAAGAAAAGGCAGATTGGAATCTGAGTGCACTAGAGGAGGACCCCCATGGGAGCCGCCTGGACTTGCTCAGGCACCCCGCGTACCGCTGTCTGTGTAACTGGACCGGCTTGTGTCCTTTCCCCACCCAACTCCGTTCCCTTTGGTACTCCAAAGAGATCACAGCAGCTTCTGGTAGGAGATATACAGTGCATTTTCAGAGGGTGGTTTGGAGACACAAAGCCTGACTCCAGAAGCTCCTCTTTTTTCCTTTTTTTAAAAAAAATTCATTATGAAAGGAATAAAGAGAGGAAAGGATGAAGTTGAAAGCACAAGTCCTCTTGTAACTGGCATCTATATATTTATATACTTATTACCTTTAAACAGCCCTCAAATGCAATCAAATCATGCCCACTGCGTTGCTATCTTTTCCACTTTCCCTGCCTTCGATTTCTTACAAAATGAAACCTTAGTAGGCTTGAAGTTGTATTTAGTCAATAAATATTTATCAATAATGAAAAGGCTAACAATGAAGGTGTTTGTGAGGCTGGGGTTGGTTTAAGGAGTTGAAATACAGAGCCTGACTTCCCCCTAAATCTGTTTCTTTTCTGGATTTCCCTGTCTTGGGAAATGGTATCACTCGGTAATTGACTTAATTCAGAAACACAGCCAACGGCCTTCACTCTTCCCTCTCGCCCCACCAAGCATCCATCAGCAGGTCCTGTCCTCTCTACCTCTGCATTCATCTTGAACGTGTCTCTTTCTGCGCAGGTGCATGCCGGCACCCCGTGCAAAGTACCTTCGCCCAGCCTGCACAGACCCTGACTGCCACACCCTGCCATTGCTCTTCTCTAGACCATTTTTCTCGCTGTAGCAAACACTATTTCAAAACAGAAATGTCTCCACTGCATAAAACTTTCCAGCGCTGCTTTCCTGTTGCTCTTTGACAAAAGTCAAGGCCTTGCACAAGCGGCCCTGACCACTGTGATCCTCCCTCTCACCATCAGCTGGCTGGTTTGCCATGGTGACCTTCAGGCCACTTCTCACACACACCCTTAGGTTCCTGGCACTTGCCTGCTGCCTGGACTGGGAAGCTGCCCCCATCCCCACGCCCCACACCCTCTCCACTCCACACAGCTGGTTTCTTTTCTGGCTTTCAGGTCTCAGCTTAAATGTCACCCTTTCCTTGAGCATTCCCCTCCTCTTTTATCCAAATCCCGCCTCCCCACAACCCCGTGTTTTTGTGTTGCAGCTCTCTGTTTATTTCTCTTCTGGCACTTAACACATCTCTCTTTTTTGTGTTTACTCATCATGTATCTCTCCTTCTAGAATCTAAGTTCTGGAATGATGGGATCTTATCTGCCTTGTTTGTTCTGTTCCTGCAGCATTTGCCCAGAAGTGCTCAGTCAATGTTTCATGAAAGAGTGAAGCAATCTAGGACCTCCACGCCTGCTGCCAGGCCTCCTCCTGCTCCCCTGGAGTAGCTCTTCTCCTGGGAGCGTCCTCATCGCAGGCTGTCCCCTCTTTCCCACAGCACCTGAGGGATCCCCAGGCTTTGTGCTTCTCCTGCCCTGTGCTCAGCTTTGGCAGCCAAATATGGGCCGACCCACATTTCATCCTGCCTGTGTCAGTAAGGCCAGCCCATCTCACAGGTCCCGCTCCCTGCGGCCTGAGTAGCAGATGATCTCAGGGGTCTTCCCTGCAGTTGCTTCACAGGAAAGTGCTGGACCTGAAGGCTGAACGGAGAGGCAGTAGCACAGTGTGCAGCCCTGCTTCCTCCACTCAGCTGTGTCACTTTGAGGAACTCTGTCCTGAGCCTTCCTTTCCTCACCTATAGACAGTGAGCAGAGCCCCTGCTCTGGGCTACCTAATAGGGCCATGGAGTTGGTGTTTCTGCAACGGTTGCCAAGCGTAAGTGTGTCAGTGGTGGACTGCCAAGCATACTTGGGTTTCATCTGGAGAGAGAAGGGTTCACTTGGAGATGAGAGAGTCAGCTCAAAAAAGTTGCCTGGACAAAGTTTCTGTACGGGGGAGGATTGAGAAGGATTGGGGTGTGCAGGGCTGGCGTTGGGCCGGACCTGGGGGTGGTCATCCTGTGTGAGCTTTGCCCTGCAAGCCCAGGGCTGGCCCAGAAAGAGCCCCTCCATTCAAATAGTAAAGAGCCAAGTGAGAACTTCCTGGGGAAGATGAGGCGCTGACTTGTCTCCTCACCTGGGACTGTATTGCTTAGTCTCGGGGAGGCGTCTTTGGGGCGGCTCTGAGAGTGAGCTTGATGGAAACTCTTCTTTCCCCCCAGTACTGCTCTCACTAGACACGCAAGCCTGAACTTGATGAAGCTGGGCTGCTGTTGTAAGGTCACCTGGAGCCAGTCACTGGCCATCTTGGAGCATGTGCTGTAGCTGCGAAGAAATCTAAGATTCCCTCTCTGCCCCGGGGCAAGATTTCTCAATGCACCTCTGCACTGTTGACATTTAGGTGGGAGAGTTCCTTGTTGTGGGTTTGGGGTCTGTCCTGGGCATTGTAGGAGACTTAGTATCTTGTGGCCTCTATGCACTGGATGCCACTAGCCTAACAATACACCCCACCCAGTCATACACGGGCACACTGTGCCACCTCAGTATGTCTCCAGACATAGCCAAATGTCTCCTGGGAGTAAAATCGCTATCTTGCTGTCTTTCTCTGTCTGTCTCACACACACACCCACCTTGAGAAACACTGCCCTAAGGGAAATGATCGTCTAATAAATAGGATGCCATAAAGAACTCAGAAGAGGGGAAGAGGAGGAGGAGAGGTATACTTCAGGCCCAATACAAAACTCAAACGCACTGATGTAGGCCACCTGACCATCGGGTGTTGAAGAGCCCTGGATTTTGGATGCTCCTTGGCAAGTGCTAAGTGGGGCACAGATGACAGTGACCACACCTGCTATGATGCTTCTTTATAGCTTCTATCTGGCCTTGGAAAATTCAGAGATTTATAAACTTCACAATTGCAAAGATTTGTTTGCCTTAGGAAATGGAATGTTCATAAAACTAGATTTCATTTATATAATGACTAACAGAGTTGTTGGAAGGATTGGGATAGTATATGCAGCATTCTCGGGCTCTAATTTATAGCCATTTTTACAAATTATTGATCAATTTTTATGCCACATGGCAATTTTATTGCAGCTGTTATGCAATGTATATCTTCTGTGGTCTATTAATGTATATTAAATGTATAAAAGATAGAGCATGAAATGTTATATATAAAAACAACCACTCTGAAAAATAGGTGGCATGACATCCATTTTTTACGTATGGAAAGTGAGATTTGGAAAGTTTTAGTATCCTACCATGGCCACATAAACCTGTACAGGGTGAGGATGGTGTTTGAAATCAGAGTTTTCTGCCTTTTTTTTTTTTTAAGGCAGGGTCTAGCTTTGTTGCCCAGGCTAGCGTGCCATGGCATCAGCTTAGCTCACTGCAACCTCAAACCCCTGTGCTGGAGCAATCCTCCTGTCTTAGTCTCCCGAGTATGGGGTCTACAGGTGTGCATTGCCACCCCAGCTAATTTTTTTATTATATATTTTGTAGAGACTGAGGTCTTGCTGTTGCCCAGGCTAGTTTTGAATTCCTAGCCTCAAATGATCCTCCTGCCTCAGCCTCTCAAAGTGCTGAGATTATAGGCATGAGCCATCGTGTTGGGCCTGTGCTGCTTTTAAGACTGGCTTTTCCCACTACACTGGAAGGAATGGGAGGTGATGAATTAGAGGACTGTCCTCATCCACCAACTTCAGAACAATCTCTTTTCACCTGAGAGTTGTTTTTACAAAATGGATCTATCTTTTTAATATACATGTCTTCTCCACCTCAAAGAATTATAGATTCCAAGAGGACAGAGAGGGGTATTCATATGTATCATATTTTGTGCCTTGAGTGTCATACCCCGAATTGGCTCTTAATAACTATTTCCTTTTTGATTTTCTTGGCTCCTGAAGGTTTAGTGTTTGAGGAGAAGTAAAAACTCCTCATGCCTCTTAAGGAGTGGAAATTCTGTCTTACAAGTTAGCTCCAAGGATGAATTGTTTCTTGTTGCTCTCTAATTTTAGACCCCACCAAGAGCAGCTGTTTTGACAAGAGCCCTTGAGTCAGTATTGCCACTTGGTGTACACATCCCTCCCTCTGCTGGGTCCTCTTCCAGCAGAACCCAACTATATGCCTATGAGAGGTGGGCTGTGTGTGAGTCTGCCGTGCATCTCTTCAACGGGGCCCTCCGCTCTACTCAAAGGACAGTTCAGCCAAGGAAGAAATAAGTATTCCAGGAAACCAGCTGGAGGGGAGGGGAAATCTCTACCTGGTGAATGGCTGCTTCCCTGCAGCACATCTAAGGCAGCAGTATTTTGAGGGGGTCTTGAAATGAGTGACAAAATGAGAAAGTCACCAGCTTTATCATGAGATGGATCATGAAATTATTTACATTTTAAAAATGTGATGCATTCTTGATTTAAAAAGGGAAAGAAGCTTTGCTTAAAGGAACAGAGGTGGGTGTTGGGGTGACAGTTCTGACCAAGCTGATTGCTGAATCTGCCTAAATAAAATGACTGAGTTGGAGACCTGCAAATACTATCGTATCTTCTCAAGGTTGTGTGTATCGTAATTGGTCTAGAGTGAATTCCTTTGCCTCATTTCTAGTTAATGCAAAAATCCTTCTCTCACCTCTGTTTGAGCTCCCAAGGAGTTTTCAAGCCTAAATTGCTTGACCTTGTGACTTGCAAGTGGTTGTTTTATATCTACCTGTCTCCTGTTTCCAGCCTGGAGGTTGGGTATTCACAGGCCGAAGAGCCTTTTTAGGGTGGCTGGTGTTTTTGTCGATGTTGTTTTGCTTTGTTTTAAGTTTCCAAATCCAGGCAATAGTGGTGTGTTGGGTATGCCTGCTTCTGAGTACAGAATGATAGGGCCCCCTTATCTGCCAGGCAGCTGAGGTACCCAGGGCAGCATAGAGCCTATTTATGTGGTATTGGTTTTATTTGTGTTTTTAAAATTGAGGTGAATTAACCATTTTAAGGTGTACAATTCAGTGACAGTTAGCACATCCACAATGTGTAGCTTTAATACTTTGCTCATTCCTCAATGCAGACCCTGTACCCATTAAGCAGTCACCCCTCATTTGACCCTCTCCCCAGCTTCTGACAACCTCTCACGTGCTCTCTGCCTCTGTGGATTCAAGTATCCTGGGTAATCTACATCAATGAAACCATTCCCTGCGTGGCTTTCTGTGCCTGGTTGGATGCTGTAGTCTGTGTTGCTGTGTTGCTGCTCCCTCCTTCCCCCCCTCACCACCACGGCTGAATAGCGTTCCATTGCATGGTTTATGCGTTTTGTGTACCCATTCATCTGCTGATGAACATTTGGGTTGTTTCCCCTTTGGTGAGTACTCTTGTGCTGCTAAGAACACATTTGAATTTGTGTACAAGTATTTGTTTTCAGTTCTTTTGGGTATACACTCAGGAGTGGAATTGCTCAGTCATGTGACAATTCTGTGTTTAACTTTTTGAGGAATCAAAATTCATTTCAGTGGCTTAGCTATTGGCCACCTGTTAGGACCATTAGAGGAAGTTTGCTAGAAACAGGAAATCTGAGTATTAGAAAAAGATTTAGATCATTTACTCCATCAGCTCTCACATCACAGGAAGTCCGTCTGTAACAAATTTTATAGAAGTCCCTCCCTGCCCCGCATGGTAATCCTGGAGCAGGGGGCGCCGTACCCCTCCAGGCTGGATATGGCATTCATGGTAGATCCCACCTGGAGGCCTGCCCTAATACTGCCCTACAGAGAAGGTTTTTTTACCCGGAATCTATAGACTGTTGGGGTTTGCCCACAGATGAGCTTTAGTGTGAAGAGGTGAGGGAAGAGTTTGTTGCTTTCATTATTCTTTAGGGAGATCTCTGAACTATGTCCTGAGTGATTGAATGATGCCACCTCTCTCCTACCCATGAGCCTTCAAGGATCTGTAGGCAAACCATTGCTTGATTGACAGCTGTCCTCTGCCCACCTCTGACACGATATGCAAAGCCCAGCAGAGGAAGGCGTTTTCCTAAATGCCCACCTATGAGGGAATGAGACCAAAGGCTGTGCAGAAGGAGCTGGGAGGCCAAAGCCATGGCATGTCCCTCACACAGGCTCCACCCTGGTGACCTTGGCTACCTGTGGGTTATAGCAGATGTGAAAGAGTTTTCTATCTACGAGATTCTTTCCTCTGGAGAGAAGGCCACTGAGAGAGTTGAGAAAGCTCTTGAAAGTTACACAATTTATGATGTTGGTAGGGTGGGGGAA
>NW_003852458.1:1123327-1151916 GCF_000181295.1 Otolemur garnettii
AATAAAATAAAATAAAATAAACTTTTTATTGAACTATAATATACATGCAGGAAAGTACATGATCACAGAATATTACAGCTGTGATTCCATTTACGTGAAGTATTAATAATGGGTAAGGCCTATTTGTAGTATTAGAAATCAGGATATTGGTTACCTTTAGGTGGGTAGCACCAGGAAGGGGGAGTGGGGGCTGCCCCCAAGATGCTGAGGATGTTTCAGTTCTTGATTGGAAACAACTCTGATTTTACTGAATTTCAAATGGCATTCAGTATGCGTCAAATAGAGGATAGAAAAATCCTAGGTGTTAAATGGTTCAGGCAGCTAAGGCGACTGTTTCAGGGATGTCTTTGGTTTCTGTCTTCGTGGCATCTTCCCCCCCTTCTCTTGCCTTGGAGTTGTCCTTTCTCTCAGTTCATGTCTGTGGTCTGGCCCACTCTGTGCAAAACTCAGGGCTGGGAAAGCCATGGGCACATGATCCGAGTCAGACAATGAACCTATCCCAAGGCTTTCTAGAACCACCAAGAAAGAGGCACATGCTCTCAGCTGGGGTTTCTCAGCAGGCAGGAAAGAAGCTTTGGGTTCTGGTGGCCTAAGTGCCAACTGGGAATGAAGCTGTCAGGAGAAGGGAAAATTTCCCCCTTGCTCCTAAAGATTTGCTGAAAAAACAACTCCCAAAAGGCAGATTAATTAGAGATAAAGCACGTAATTTTATTTAACATGTACACGGGCACCTTCAGAATGACAACCCAAAGATACAGGGGAAATTGTCCATTTTTATGCCCAAGTTTAATGACGTATAGATAGCCAGGTAGAAATATGATTGGACAGGGCGGGGTCTGTGGCTCAAAGGAGTAGGACGCCAGCCCTATATGCTGGAGGTGGCGGGCAAACCCAGCCCCAGCCAAAAACTGCAAAAAAAAAAAAAGACATATGATTGTACAAAAAGATACAATTAATGCAAGTAGACCGAGTGGGGAAACCCAGTAAGGCCTGTCTGTCTCAGTTCTTCTGGGCCTCTCTGAGTCTGAATTTCTATCCCTTGGGTATGAGGCAGGACCATTTCTGGCATGGGAGATCCTAAGACCTATTGTGAAACAAGGTAAGTCAGATCATTTCTTTATGGCCAGTTTTTACATGGAAAGGTAGAGGGAAAGTAGAGTAATATGTTTAGGTTTTGTGGCTGGCTTTGCAGAAAAGGAGTTCTGGTTTCTATGACCCGCCTCAGGAAAGAAAGATTCTGGTCTCTCTGACTAGACTCAGAAAGAATGGGCCTGAGAGACAGGAGGGTGGGAGAAGGTGAGAGAAAAACTTCGGAGGCCTTCAATGCACTAAATCGAAATCACCTAAAATGGAAGTGATGCGACAGTATCTCATGTTTTGGAGTATGGGGGTTTTTTTGTTTTTTGTTTTTTGAGACAGAGCCTCAAGCTGTCCCCCTAGGTAGAGTGCTATGGCATCACAGCTCACAGCTCACAACAACCTCCAACTCCTGGGCTCAAGAGAGTCTCCTGCCTCTGCCTTCCAAGTAGCTGGGACCACAGGCGGCTGCCACAACACCTGGCTATTTTTTGGTTGCAGCCATCATTGTTGTTTGGCGGGCCCAGGCTGGATTCAAACCCACCAGCTCAGGTGTATATGGCTGGTGCCTTAGCCACTTGAGCCACAGGGACCAAGCCTGGAGTATGGGTTTTAATGTATTCACTGGATGAAAAATATTCTCTAAAAAACATTTAAGGATTTATAACAGCTTTATAAATAAACATAAAAAAATCGTTAAAATAATCAACAGGCTTCTTACCCCTGGCTTCTCCTCCTGTCACTGCTCATGTTCTGCTCGGATGACCACACAGGACCAGCAGGTGCCACGGCACTGTGTGAGGATCTGTTGCCGGCTGGGCTGTGAGTAGCTATTCAATAAACACCTGTTGACGTGACCTAGTTTGATACCGGTTTTTCTCCGCTGAATCCCACAAGTCTACCAGCAGCCATATCATCTTGTTTCAACTTCCAATACCTTTTGGACTCATTGCCTCACCCTGATGGGAACAGCTACAATATAAACAAAGAAGAGACTTCTACAAGATCCACAGGAAATCAATTTTAGGTCTTAAGAAGATAAAAACATATATTCTCATATTACGGAAAAGAAATTTAGAGATGACCTCTATTTCAGTCACCTTATTTTATAGGAGAAGGGAAATGATTTGTTTCATCAGTGGCAGAATAAAGCTAGACCCCAGGTCTATGGGGCCCCCTAACCTGAGAGTGTGCCCACCTGCACCTTAGGACTGGGTTGGACCCAGGCATTTTATGGGACTTCAGAGCAATCTGCTTCTTATTGGAGACAGAGGAGAGGAGAGGAGCCAAGGAGAGTCCTGCAGTGTTTGTGCTATGCATGTCCTTAATTTAAGTAGGGACTGGAATCGACATAGGTCATTCAATAATTTCATTTTTAGCTATTGTTACACATTCCTCCTCCCCGTATGTGGCTTACAGGAGTGGCTAAAACAATGCAGGTGGGCTGTTTGGGTTTCATCTCATTTCTTTTGCTTCCTCTGATGGGGAGCTAGAGAGTAATGGTATCCAGAAAATGTGCCAATAATTCATAGCTGGATAAATCTGCTTTTGAACTATATCGCAGTCGCTGGAATTAAAATTAGCACTTGCTTGGTGCTTTTTATAGACCAAGTATTCTGCTAAGTGCTTCATGTAGATTATTTTAGTTTATTTTAGCAAGACCCCTAAAAAAGCAGACATTGCTCTTAGGCCCCACTTTTCTGATGAGGAAACTGAGGCTCAAAAAGGTTAAATAAGTCACCCGGCTCTGCCTAAGCATGAGCTTCAGTCATTACGGAAGACGGCAGACCTGAAGTGCAGCAATGAAAACGATATTTTTGGACTGTTAGATTGCAAGGTATGAAATCTACGATGTATTAAAATCAAGGGAATTATTCCCAGAATTATTTTGTTCCAGAGAGCTGAGAACATGGAGTCCACCTCAGCACAGATGGAGTCCTCAACTTTAATCCCAGACTTCCTCACGTCTGCACAGTCTGATGACAGAAATTCTTCACTTACAGTAGGTAACAATATTGCCGAGGATCCGTGGAGAGGCAGCGTTTGGGCAGCCAGCGTGTGCCCTCTGTGGGGCTGTAGGGGTGTGCGCCGCACCACGCGCAGTGGGTTTGTCATTGCAGAGCTGGTTCCAGGCCAGCTTCCAAAGGCTCCAGGCAGATTCCTGGGCAGAGGGTGACACCCTAGTGCTGGTTCTCCTTACAGTCTTGTTCCGCACTTTCTAAAAATATTCCTGACAAACAGCTAATGGGCATTTTGGCCACACGGCTCCAAACCGCTGCTGCCATTTCCAGTGGAAGTGCTTCTCCTTCAGGCCTGCTCATCCTGATTTACACGATAGGGGGAAATTGAGCTGTTTCAGGAGCTTCACAACAGCCTCCTCGCCAGAGGCTCTTAAGAAACAATAAAATGTGCATTTTTGGACTCTTTTTAGCAAGTGTTGCATGTTTACTTGCTAGTTGGAAATGAAATGAGCTTCACTGGGAAGAACACAGCTGCGGTTCCTGCCTGAGTATTGTTCAGTGAAACACAAGGACAGAGAGCCACGCATCTCTTTGGAAAGAGCACTTGTTTCTCAAGCTTAGGAAGACTAAGGGGCAAATACAGTATTTTTAAAAAAACATGTAATTTTATCGTAAATTGCTATAATGTTTTAGAAAGCATATTTACATTATACACAAAGAGCCTCAAAGTGCATGCCCCGTCACCTGGTGATTCCTTTTCGTGAAATATATCTTGAAGAACTAATGGGAATTAAATTTTGTATTCATTAGAGCATCACTTGTGATAGCAAAAAAAAGAAACAAGGCACAATCTGTATTCCCATTAATAGAATTAGCAAAATAAGTGATGGTGATCCATTTGTTGTAGTACATTAGGTGGGTATCAAAGTGTCAGTCTTTGAGGAATTATAATGATATGATAAAATGGTTAAGATAAAAGAAGTGAAGATATGACGAGACTTCAAAAAGTTAGTGGAAAATGGAATTAAGAGATAAAAATAAAAAAATCTAATTTTCCTCCCTCAACAGAAATTCCATCACGATCAAGACACTTTGGTAAGTGCTGTTCCCAGGCATTTAGTCCCTACCTAGAGAACTGAGAGTCCTGGGAATTTAACCGTGTCAATATAGTCTTTTTTACATGATTAACTGAAGAAAAACGGGTCCCCTTTAAAGATATTTTTAAAGACTAGGAAACAAAAAGAAGTTAGAAGAAGCCAAATCGAGACTGTAAGGTGGATGCCTAGTGATTTCCTGTTAAAACTCTTGCAAAATTATCCTTGTTTGGTAAGAGAAATGAGCAGGGGCACTGGCCATGGAGGAAAAGGACCCTCTGGTGAAGCTTCTCCAGGCATTTTTCTTCTAAAGCTTTGTCTGACTTTCTCAGAACACTCTCACAATAAGCAGATGTTGCTATTCTTTGGCCATCCCCAAAGCCAACAAGCACAATGCCTTGAGCATCCCCCAAACCCTTGCCCTGCCTTTGTTCCAATCTTGCTTTAGTGACACCACTTCCACCTCTTGGTAGCCATTGCTCTGATTGTGCTTTGCGTTCAGGATTGTCCTGGTAAAGCCATGTTTCATCTCCTGCTACAATTCTTCAAGAAAATGCTTCAGGATCTTGATCCTACTTGTTTTAAGTTTCCATTGAAAGCTTTGCTCTTGTCTGCAGCTGCAGCAAAATGGTTTTGGTGCCAGTTGAGTGAAAAGTTTGCTCAACTTAAAATTTTCCGTCAGAATTATTCAAGCTGAACCAGTTGAGCTGTGTATGGTCTTGGCCACTGTTTCTGTTGTTAGTCATCAGTCATCTTCAATTAGGGCAAGAATAAAAATAATTTTTTCTTTGAAAATTGATGTGGATGGTCTGCTGTTGTAGTGTCCAACTTCAACATCATCTTATCTATTCTTAAAATGAGTTATTCAGGGTGGTGCCTGTGGCTCAAAGGAGTAGGGTGCCGGCCCCATATGCCAGAGGTGGCAGGTTCAAACCCAGCCCCAGCCCCACAAAAACTGCCAAAAAAAAAAAGGAGTTTTTCATTTGGAAGCTGCTGATTTCTTTGAGGGCATTGTTCTGATAAACTTTTTTGCAAAATAGCAATGATTTTACCATTCTTCCACCCAAGCTTTGCCATAAATTTGATGTTTGTTCTTGCTTCAATTTTAGCAGAATTCGTGTTTCTCTGATAGGGGCTCTTTTCAAACTGATATTATATCCTTCTTAGTGCCTCAAATTGGATCCTGTTCAGATATATTTTAATAAGTTAGTATGAGTTTATTTTGGTGCAAAAAATCTTTTAAATTCATGCACAGTTTTTTCATAATATGCATTTTCCATGAACTTTTTAAAGACCCCCTCATACAAGCTTTTTAATTGCATATATAGTCTGATTACAATTATGTAAAAGATTCTACACACCCTCTCTCTTACACTTTTAGAAAAGTGTAAAGATTGAAGAAATTATTCCAAATTGTGGTTGTCTTTGGATGGAGACACTGTGGGTGACTTTATTTTCTTTATTTTTATGTTTAACCTTATTTTTCCATCCCCCCCACTTTTTTGACAATGAAAATTGATTAAGGTAGAAGTCATAATTTTTTTAAAAAGAAAGAAAGGCTCTTTCCAGAATTTTCTTAGGGGTCCAGTACATGGGCATCCATAACCTTTTTTTTTTTTTTTTTGAGATCACTATGTTGCCCTCAGTAGAGTAGTAGAGTGCTGTGGTGTCCTGGCTCACAGCAACCTCAAATTCTTGGGCTTAAGCAATTCTCTTGTATCAGCCTCCCGGTAGCTGGGACTACAAGTGCCCGCCACAATGCCCAGCTATTTTATTTTTATTATTGTTATTATTGTTGTTTAGCAGGCCCTGGCTGGGTACAAACCCACCAGCCCCAGTGCATGTGGTAGGTACCCTAATGACTGAGCTACAGGCGCTGAGCCATAACTTCATAGTGAATTAAATCTGGATGTCTGCAAGGCTAGGTCTTAGTTTTAGTCTATTGTGATTAAAAAAAAAAAAAAAAAGGCACTTCACCCTGGTTAAATAAAAGAGAAAGCTGAACTTGGACAGAGGTCTCTCTCCCTAGCTGAGCACCTTGGGGAAACTTAGGTACGCTGAGTCCCTCTCACTGCTGAGCCTCTAGGAGGAGGAGTGGACTCACCAGTGCCAGTTCTAGGCAGAACTGTGAAGCACACGAATGCCTGTGCTTCTGCTTCTGTTTTGGTATTTGGTGGTGTTTCTACCTCACCACAGGGCTTCTGGCCTCCAGTGCTCATCTAACGCTATCTGCAACTCTCTCCTAAGGAAACTGCTGTTTGGGAAGGATCTGGTTCATTCCTTCAAACACATCTTCATTAAGTACAAGGTTCATTGACTAGTGAATACTTAACCCATGACCCTGCCTAGAGAGGGCCACATTTTCATAGGGAAATGGAAGTAAGCCATAAATCAAAGGACAGCTCTCCAGCAGACTGCCTAGTGGGGGTCTCTGACCCATGTGTTCAAGCTCAGGGAAGCTCAGCTTTATTGCTGAGGGCCAGGACTTTGAATCGAGGCCCTCTTCTTGTGAGCAGGTATAGGGAAGTTATTTATCCCCCCTACGCCTTTGTGGACTCTGCCTCCATACATCAGAAATAATTGTACTGTCTTCACAGGGTTTGTATAAAAAGTAAAACAACAAAAGTGAAATGAACCTTGGCAAAGTAGGAAGCAGAGGCTGCCGGTCAGAGACACGTGGGTTGAGCTTGTTGCAGAAGGTTTTGGTGGGTTCGCTGAGTGGTTACTTTTTATTTTTTAAAGACTGAATTGGTCATCAATATTTGAAAATAAAGAAATGCCACATTTGAAAGTGTGGGGTTTTTTTGTTTTAACTTCCCTGGGCCCTGGCATTCTGGCATGGCACCAGTCGCTGGAGCCTAGAGTGGCTGGTCACCATCACAGAAGCCCAGCCTCCCTTACTCCCCCTGCACTTGCTTCTATCTTAGGGGAGGGTAATGGTGACGAGCTGAGGCTGTGACTCAGAACTGCCTGCCCTAATTCTCTGCTCTACCATTTGCTGGTTTTGTGGCCTTTGGCCAACTTAATGAACTTGTAGAGTCATGACTTGTTTGGGCCTCTGTTTCTTTATCTGTAAAATGGGAAAATATTTGTATCTTCTCAGTGGATTCAAGGAGGAATTAAGTGGAAAACTGCAGGTGATACACTTAGAAGAGTGCCTCGAGTACAGAAGTTTTTGGTCAGAGTTAGCCACTTGGTCACTAAAGGCATTTGGTTTGCGAACTTCTGTTGTTAACACTGGAATCAAATGAAAGTTACTGTTTATCTGTCTATCTATATCTTGTAATTTCGGGGTGAAAAAGTAGCTTTTTAAATAAATTTAGAAACTCTTCCAAATATACTTTAACCAGTTTTGTCCTCACCTTTGGAAAATGCTATATGAATAGCATTGGTACTCTCTTCTCCTTGGTGAGTCTTGCCATAAATTCCTTGATTTTGACCTACTCTGAATCCCTTTAGCGTTGAATCGATAGCGTGCATTTTCATATTTGATTATGTTCTACTGCCAGTTGTTGCCTGTCTTTTCTTTCCAGCTAGAGTATAATTCTATCTTATTTTTCTGTTCTTGTATCTTTCATGATGCCTACAGTATTGCAGAAAATCAATAAATTGCTCATGTAATGAATAGCTAAAATTATTGCTAAAGTGAATGGCTCTTTTGAAGATAGGCCCAGGGACATGCAGGTTCTGATAGAGTAAATCTTATGTCATGTTGGCAGTCACCTATCTCTTCATCCATCCGTCTGTCTAGTTATTCATCCAACTATCCCCAACAACCACTGAGAGGCTGCCCGCTTTGTCAGATTCTCAGCTAGGAGATTGGTGCCTCAGAGACGAAAGGAGGAAACGTACCCAGGAAAGAAACCGAAGGAGCTGGTGTGCATCAAGTGTAGTTTGCTATACAGATAATGACTGCATTTCGAGAGGCTGATAGATGAGAAAATGAAGTAAGGATTTCGAGCCCCAGTTAATTGGCTTGGGCAACGTGAGACACAGGGTTTTTCTGTCCTAGTCTTTCCGTTTTTTTCCCTTTAATTATGCCTGTTTTATAACTCTGAACACCAGCAGCTTCTTTCTAATGTGGTAACAGCATCCTCTAGGGCTAGGCTCCAAAGTACAACTGGTTTGTCTGGAACGTTCTAAGGTAATTACGTTCGAAAGAGTTTATAGGTGGACTCTTTTTCTTGCCACAATTGAACTATAAAAGGATAATCCTTTTGAGGGCTATGGCTTGGTTGTTGACTTAACCCTGCTCTGATGTTTTTTCCATTTCTAAATCATGCTCCTGTACTGAAAATTAAATCAGCTACTGGAGATTTGGGCAGAGTTGTTAGCTTGGTTTCTTTTAAAACGAGAGTGTGACTTTGCCCCGTTCCTGGTTTTTGGCCACTGAGAGGTGTTGGAGGTGGGTCTGTCACACCCTTATTGGGTTAAAAAAATTCCTTTCTGTCACAGCCGGTGTCTAAGAGAGGGTCTTAATTCACTTCAAAAAAGAAAGAAAGAGAAAAGAAAACGAGGTGCTTGAAGAGTGCCTTTTGATATCGATATCATTTGAAAAGAATTATATAATCGTTTTTCCTTTGACATGTATTCTCTTCTCCAATGCTATCTGGATGCTAATTCTGAAAAAAAGAAGAAAGATTATTTTTTCTCCTTTATAGTTTGAACAGGAAAGAATCTTATTGTAAAAACACTGTATTCTCTTTCTCCTTTTTTTGGTATGTATAATTATTGAAGGTAAGGATATATTCAGATTATTTCAGAGGGTTTTATTGAACCTATTAAATAGCTTAATTGAGCTAAAAACTTCTCTTGGCAGGATAAGAAGCTTTATATTCAATGAAGCAGAGAATTGTGTAATTTCTGCGTTAGTTTCCTCTCCACCTGGGGTCCTCCCAGACCTCCATGGCTAAGGCCTCACAAAGTCACTGAGAGAGGGACATACTATACTCTAGGTATCACCGCCTTCCTGATTCAATTGAACAGCCAAAAAGTGAGCGTCCTGGGGTTGCCTCATCTCTCATGTCTCAATGCCTTCTTTTTAATATTTAATTTTTATGCAGTATTTTTTATATTAATAGGGAAATTAGAATACATGGGTGGATCCCCAAGGATGGGAGGACCAATAACCCCACCATCCCCGTAAAAACACTTAGT
The DNA here is from genome assembly GCF_000181295.1 of Otolemur garnettii. Taxonomy (NCBI): domain Eukaryota; kingdom Metazoa; phylum Chordata; class Mammalia; order Primates; family Galagidae; genus Otolemur; species Otolemur garnettii. Next base: position 1,132,617 of record NW_003852458.1, read on the forward strand.
AACACCTGTGTGTATGTGGGGGGGGGAGAGTTTTATTTCTGTCTATTTTTTGCTTTGTTTTATCCCCAACATCTAGGATAGTGGCTAGTCACAGTAGGTGCTCAATGAATCCTTACTGAAAAAATAAATGGATTCAAGGGGATTTGGGAAGCCTCTGTCCTCCAGGAAGTTCTCACATGCCCCTTGGAGAGACCTTCCTCACTGAAGGTGTGGCCTAAACCAACTTCAGTAACCTATCTGTTACCTTGTCTTACTAATACGCTTTTTAGAGCCTTGTCCATTTTTGGAAAAGCATTCTATTAGCTTTTTAGCCTTGCTGTTTTAGCATCTTCCCCACTTCCAAGGTGAGGAGTTCTTTGCAAGGTCAATATTCTTCTATTTTAAATTGTACTCTGTCACCATGTCCTGTCTTAGTGAAAACGCTCAGCTCTTATTATACACTTTTGTAGTGAGATATTTCCTAACCATGTACATGAATTTCTTTTTTCTAATACCAAGAAATAAAGGGTCTATTCTAGGAAGCAGCATGTTAAATTTCAGCAGAATTTCGCTGAACTGGCTTCCTACCATAGCCAAAAATCTGAGAAGAGGGGGGAAAAAACTAGTGAAATTTGATCCATGAAGCCAACTAGAGGGCCTAGCATTATACCAAGCCACTGCATAGATTGTTCCTTAGAGCAACATAGGCATCCAAATATAGGGCTCTAAATAGAACTGTGGGGCTCTAGCTGGTTTGGTCTGATTGGAAGGCAGAAACTCTTGGTTGGATTCCAAGCATCCTGGGCAGAAGTCACTGCCAATCCCCAAAGAAATGAGAGAATAGTCTTGGCTTTGGTTAAGACAAATGCCCAGGGTCAGCCAGGGCAGGGTTTTTATGGCTTTATCTTCTTGGCCTCAGGAAGCTGAAACCCTCTCACGTGGCTTCCTCAATAGATGAGGGGTAGACCATCAAGGGCGATGAATATCCACTCATGTCTCAGCTCATTTTCTTGGCTGTCTGGAAAATTGTTTTAAGAAGTTTCTATGACAGACATTGTCTAGGATTAGTGAGAAAGAAAGCTGCAATCCATTACCAATGTCCATTGTGGATATGGAAGTGGGAAATGGACTGGTATGGGAGGCCCCGTAACAAAAGACAGATTACCCAGAGAAAACCATTCAGATTTATTTAATGTTAAGTTTTACATGTCATGGAAGACTTTGGAAATGAAGATCCCTAGAAACTGTGTGGGACTGAAGTCATATGCCTGTGAGTTTTTATGCTTAGTTTTGAAGAAGAATGGATAGTCATGAGGAGGTAGGATTGCACCAAGGGGGAGTGATCTAATGGTAGGTAACAAACTGAGTGGAACTTAGCAAGACCTGTTTGTTCAGATTCTCTTCTGTTTCCCTGTGTCTTCAGAGATAAGGATGTCCCTTTCCTCTGGGCATAAGGAGTGAGGGGAAGGTGAGAATGACCTTCCTGCTTCTGCTGTTTTCTCAGAGGTCAAGGTGCTGAATTTGGGGGTTACATGTCCTGAACACCATGAGTCTCAACTCCCCAGCCTGATGATGAGGGATCCAAGCATCCATATCTTTTTGTTCACCACCCACTGGTGCAAAAGAGTTCACAGTGAGAGCTCCAAGGCTTGATGACTGCGGCCAGTGCTCAGTGCTGACTTCTGCTCCTCCTGGTGGCAGCACCATCATCCTGTGTTTTCCAAATGCCAGGGTTGCCTTCCCACCTACCGGGGTGTGAGTGGCAGTGCCACCTGACCTCAAAGAACTTGCTTCGCAACACCCCAGCCCTGTAATCCTGACCTGGGAACTGGCCAGCCAGCGTGTTCTGAAACAGGCCAGAGCGCTTCTGTACAGCCCATGGGCCTGTGGACCAAGAGTGAGAGAGCTGGGATTCCCTAGGTCTGTGATTTTTTTTTCCCTTGTTACAGCTTTTATTCCCAAGACGGTCTCCATTTGTTAGATTACCACGAATAAGCTCAGACTGTGTGTGTGGAATTGAAGTCACACATTAAAAACGATACAGCAGGTGGCTGATCTTGATGGCAGAGAGTTATTCTGGACATGTTTAGTTGGCTGTCTTCTGGGCAAGTGTGTTGGCCTTGCTCAGGCAGGCCCCTGAGTGTGCCAGACCCATTTCCCAGACTGGGGAACAAGATATTTGATTAGACAAATGATGTCCTTGGCCAGCCATAATATATTCATATTTTTTGTTTGTTTTGTTGTTGTTAAATTTATTTGCCAATAGGAGACAAAAGCATTGGAGTCTAAAGGTTTGACTGGTAGACTTGACTTTCTCACAGATTATCTGTATGACTATGGACATGTCATTTCTCAGCCACGCCCCATTCTTCATCTGTAAAGTGGCAGGATAGGCAGATCAGTGGCCATCAAGCTATGTCAGAAAAAACAAAGCATATAAACCTTTCGAAACATAGCACATATTCATAATAGCCACAACCCAAGAGGCTCTGATTGAACCCTAAGGCTCCTCTTGGGAGGTAAGATGAGTTTTTTTATCGCCCCCAGCAATAAAATCTGTGAGGTTTCTCTCCTGCTGCCCGCCTGCTGGCCACCCTTCTGGATGGCTGTTCCCTGCATGTAGGCACTCCTGGCAGGGGGTGGGTGGGAACATTAAAAGGAGATGAAATTTAAATCTCTCTAGTTTGCTACTTGTCAGCAGTTCTGATCACATGCTTGGTTGGGGCGGAGGTTGAAACCAAAAACTCAGAGAAGGTTTTAGGTTATCTGTGCATTGTAATTCCAGGCGTTATGTTATCTGTGCATTGCAATGACAGATTTCAGGTTACCTGTGCATTGCAATTCCAGACCTGGGAGTGTGTGCTGTGGGTGGACTGCCTTGTTCTGTACACATATTTTCCCCCAGCATTGGTCTTCTAGTGCACGGGTCCCAGGCCTGGATTGGCACTTGGAATAACCCTGAGCTTGGGGTGTTCCAGTTGCTTGTTAAAATTAGGAGCAGCCCTAAGCAAGCCAGCAAGATGGAGGGGAGTTCTTTGACTTACTATTTTATATAGAGCCCTTAATTTGTATTTGCTTCTTAAATGTTTGCAATATTATGAGGGAAAGCTTATTGCTTTGAAGTTGTGTCCTTGCTTATCTGCCTTCTGGTGGAACCGAGCGTGCCTGGAGGGGCAGGAATGCTGTTTCCTCTGTGCTTCTCTTCACCTGGATGAGCAACACAGAGGAGGCTCAGGGGTTTGTGCTTATTTTCCATGAGTTGGATAGTTGAGGGAGTGAGACGATGAGGCTAAGAGGGGTTAAGTACTTAGCTTGGCAGTAAATCCAGGGTGGGCATCTGTCTCCATCATGCTCAGCTGATTCGAGAGCGAAGCTGGCACAGGGAGACTCTGGTGTCTTCATCTTCCCTGGCTTGCCTTGGCTCCCCCGACACTTGGCAACCCCAGGGGTTGCTGGGTTGCCCTGTAGGCTTCTCCCTCTGCCCAGATCTGCTCCTCCACCCAGGGGAGCTGCTTCTGCCCCCCCTTCCCTTCCTGGTTAGGTTCTCAGCAGGGGTAGGAAAAATATTGGCATCCTGCTATGACACTGTTTATTTTGGTTTGCAAGGTCCTCTGTGAGGTGGCTCCCAAGCCTAGGGCCATCCAGACCTGCTGAATCAGGATTCCTGGAGACAGCAGGTGATTTTAAAAACAATCACCCTTGGAAACCTGTAGCAACTGACTCTGCCCCTCCTAGCCAATTTCATGATCAGTCAGAGTCCCCAGGAACAGACCATTAGGGTCACCTGGGCTGGTTTGCCACCTGCAGACCCTGCCATGACAACTCCACTCTAGTCATGGTTTTCCTCCCACTTGGAAAAGTCCTCACTCTCTGCCTTGGTCTCTACAGTAGTGATGGCTGGTCCCCAGTCTTCCCTTGCGGACTGCAGCTCACCTGCACATCCGCCTTCCAGCTCAGGTGGTACACATCCTCCTTCCCAAGCCCTGCCTGCTCCTTTGTGCAGGGTTCTTCAGATGAGCACTTACTTCAATCAGTCAGTAAGAAGCGAGCAGTTGTGATATACCAGACAGTCATCAAGATGCAGGGACTCTGCGGTGAAAAACAGACAAGAGCCCTCTCCCTGGGGAGCTTGCACTCTAAGGGAGGAGACAGAGGGTAAACTCAATGCACAGACACAGGGGAGGCCTGAGTGGGGGACACAAGGTGGAGATCTGTGTGGCTCTGAGACATGGATTGTTTCAGGCAGAGGGCACAGCAGAGCAAGTGCAAAGGGCTCGTGACAGGCAAGTTTTCATTGTGCTCAAGAAGGAGCAAGGGGTACCTCATTCCTCGTGTGTTTCCTAGCAGGTACAGGGGCTGCTGGGTGCTCAGAAGGCACCTGGCAAATACCTGACTGGCTCTGGCTGCAGTCAAGTGATGGGGTGGGAAAAGGGGAAAGGATAATCAGGCTAAGGTTATGCAGTGCTTTGAAAGCCACTGTGACTTCAGATTGTGTGCCAAGTATGAAGGGAAGCAATTGGGTAGTTTTGAGTAGAAGAGTGGCATGGTGAAATTGATCTTTCCTCCTGTGTCAGTGGGGTGAGAACAGGAGGAGGAAGGCCACTTGGGACCTCTCACAGGGGTCTGGGTGGAAGATGACGGGGGCTTAGGCCAAGATGACTGCAATGAAGATAATGAGAAGAATTTGTACTCAAGATGCATTTCAAAGGTAGAGACTGGGAGTTTGATGATGGGGTGGATAGGGAACCAAGTCTGAACTCTAAGGCTTTTTCCATTAGTGACTAAGTGGGAAGATGACGCTAAGCCTGTGTGTTGGCTAATTTCCTCCTTGTTAGTTTCCTTTGGCTGAGAGCAGGGGCCCTGCTTCATACTGGGACATACCCCTAGCAGGGATCTGGGTCACAGTCGGCACTGTGTTAAATACCAGGGTCCACGAGCAGCCAGCACTACAGGTTGGTGGCATTGAGCCTCCCCCAATCCCATGGCATCAGCATCCCAGAAGGTGGTTTGGGTGCTGTCTTGGTGTGAGATTTTGTGAGGGTGGCTCTTTTGTATCACTCAGCTGTCATCAGGTAGTTAAGATGCCGCCTCTGCCTCTCTGGAGCTGGGCTGGGGGAGGAGGTGGGAACAGAACCCAGAAGTTCAACTGCCAAACTCCTCCCTTTCCAAGTTTACCCATCCTTGAGGGAGGGTTACTCACTGTTCCCTGCACACCCTGACACTTCTCTGCCTTCGCACATGCTCACCTCATTTTCTCTTCAGCAGATTTCTCTCCATTTCCTTCTTTACTTGTCAAAATACAACCCCTTCTTTGAAGCCCATTGCAAATATGATTCCTTCCATATAGCATGTTCTGGTGTCCCAGCCAGGTGTGGTTTCTGCCTTCTCTGATCCCCATAGTGGTTTACAGCTTTCTTATGGAATCATCTTCTCTGATACCATACCCAGTCTTTTGAGCTAAAAGGCCATCAGTAAGAGCCACAGACCTTAGTTATCTCTGGGCCCCTCCTAGCATAGCCTCTGGACCTCAGTAGGCACTTGCTGCTTACTATTTGAATGGAGATTGACTTTCCTTATGACTGATATTTTCAGCAGCTGCAGGATACTTGTCTCCTAAAGGAGATTTGGATTAGAAATCAAACAATCAAATGGATGTGTCAGGTCAACAACATGAATAATTTAAGTGAGAAAAGTATAAGAAAATTTTTACAGAGATACCATTATAAGAAAGATTGCACTTTCTTCATAATCCTCTATAAGCAAAAGTACAGTGCAAACATGAAGATAAAGGGCATGAATGCAGGTTTTCTACATCAGGAGGCAATAGGGAGTGGTAGAGACTGGGGCAAACAGGAGGGCACATCCCCATCCATTTGTCTAAACTGGGGCCAGCTGAGCCTTGGCCCCAATCATTGCCACAGTATTGCTGGATAATAGATTGTTCAAGAAAAGCTTCAAATTCAGACTTTTTGTATAGACAATTCTGACTTCTAGATGTTAACAATGATTCCTTTTTTTCAGTCGTTTAGTGGTTTGACTCTTGTGATTTACGTGAAGGTGTTAGGCTATCTCCCCCTGAGGAAAATAAATAAATTTATTTTGAAGTTTCCAGGGTATCTAGATGTTTGCATCTTGTTTTTATTCTCTAGCTTTCGCATCCCATTGTCTTGCTTCCCTCTGAGTGAGAACCCCAGGGTCGCTCTTATTAATGTGCACCTGAATCCCAGCTTCATGAGGCAGGAGTGCTTCTGTAGCTTGCCTTGGACTCTGTATCAGAGGCTTTATTTTCCTCCAGGAGGGGTTGAAATGGAGGCTGTAGTCTTCTGCAAAGCATAATTGGGTTTACATTGTAGGTTTAATAATAACAATGCTGGGCTTCACGTAGTGCCTTGCAGCCTCTGCTCGCAGCCCTTGGCAACCAATAACTCATCGATCCTCACACTCTCCTCAGGAGGGGACAGCTGTTAGGGACCTGAATCTGCCACCTCATCCTGATAGGACCCACAGGGATGAGGGATCAAATGCCACAGACCACTGGAAGAGAGGGCGACCAACAGGCATCCCTCTGTGCCCTGGGCACGGGGGGGCTCGAAGGTGGATTTGCCAGGCTCCCGCTTGTCTTTTTCCCGTTTCCTCACCTTGGGTCTCTCCACAGCTCATTAAGGATTCTATTAGAAGGGGAGCAGAGGAACACAGATTCCATGATTTCATTTCTGAGTAGAAGGTTTAATTGGGAAGCTGCATTAACTTAATTAACTATCATCAAGCTTCAGGCTTCTTTTTGTACTTTAACTAACTTTTTCTCCTTTTCGCTTACCATAGCCAACAGAGCATGCCTTTAAATGATTAAATCTTGTTCTTTGGTCTCTCTGAGTGAAAAGAACTCTGGTTCAGCAGTCGGAGAGCCTGGACTCTGATTTTGACTCTTTCTGGAATGATCTGTGTATATTTAAACGGGATCCTCACTCGCCTCTCTTGACCTCATTTCCTCCCAGGATAGATGAGGAGGTTAAATTACAGGACCACAAAAGTCCCTTCCAGGGCTTCAGTGGACGAGGTAAGTGTTTCTGCAAAACGACACCAAACTCCTCCTTAAACAACATTTGGTGTGTTTCAAAAGTCAATAAAAATACCAATCTACATATGTTATACAACAGTTGAACTGAGGCTTGGACAAGTGAGGGCTTGTTCAGCGAAAACTCGGCATTTATGTTATAAAAAGCACAGAGAAGGATGTTGATGTTGTGTGATGTGGGGCGTCCTGCTGGAAAATTACAGGCAGCAGAGTCAATGACAGGGTAGCAGCAGCCCACGGCCGACTGATGGCCGCCTAGCGCTGGTTTCCCAGGGTCCACCCTCTGGACACACCACACATGTTCAGAGCTCGTGGTCTGGTTCACCGTCAGTGACAAGCAGCTCCTCATTTGTGTTGGTTTCCAGGCTGCTTCTGCCTCACCCACTGTGTCTGGATAGTTTTTTGTTTTTGTTGTAGATGGGAACAAATTGTAAGATGGGAGAAGTTTCTCTGCGCTTGGAAGTCTGCAAAGACCATTTTGACCTAGCATTTGAGAAGTGGTAGCTACAGAGTTTGAAGCTCAAACATGTAGGATACCCCATTTTGTACAAATGTCACCTACAAGAAAGCTAATCAGATGGCTGTATTTTGTTTCTCTCTCTCTTCTTATGAGCATATTTGTTCCCAGAGGCTCCAAGTCCAGGCATCAGTAGACTTTAGCTATCTTTTTGTGGGGAGGGGGTTTCACTCTGTCACCCTGAGTAGAGGGCCATGGCCTCAGCCTCGCTTACACTAACCTTAAACTCCTGGGTTCAAGCGATCCCTCTGCCTTAGCCTCCCAAACAGCTGGAACTACAGGCTTGTCCCACCCTGATGCTCAGCTAATCCAGCTAATTTTTCTATTTTAGTAAAGATGGAGTCTCACTCTTGCTGATCTAAAACTCTTGACCTCCAAACAGTGTTCTCACCATGGCCTTCCAGAGGGCTGGCATTACAGGTATGAGCCACCACACCTGGCCAACTTTAGCTGTCTTTATCATTTTAGGATTTTTTAAAATCCCTAGGTGGTGTATTAGATTTTTTTTTTTTTGCAAGTTTTGCTCTAAGTAGATATTCTTAAAAGTGACTGAACCTAACATAAATGATAGATTTATTGACATGAGAAAATATGCCCCCGCCCCCAAACAATTTGCTACTTTCCCCGTGAAATGGAATAACGGCCAACAAGTGGAAGATTAACAGCTGATGGAGCTGGCCCCATTGTACCATGAGAGAGAAGAAAGGGACTGGCAGGTAGAGGAGTAAAAGGCTCTGTGCTTACTGCTCTCAAGAGTTAGAAGTGGCCGCAGGTAACTGCTTTGTTGACTCCAGTTCTGAGAATTAGGGTCAGTCTTTTTGGATCTAGGTATTAGCTACAGAAGACTGTGTGTCTTCAGATGTCCTTAAAAGACTTGGACATTTGATGGCTACTGTTGTGTTAATGGCTGCAATTGAGACCTGGCCTTTAGAAGAATGGGGCACACAAAAGATCAGTGGTGATGTGGAACTGGCAAAGACAGCACTCAGAACAGGTGGATTCTGGGGAGGGCAGCCGGCCGGGCACCTCCAGCCCCCGGTGTCCCTGAGTGGGCATTCCTGTTCATTGCTCTGGGCCTTGCACTCACCCCTGATCTATGAAATCCTAGACAGTGAGGTTCACAGCAAAGATGGGGATGAGAACATTTCAGAATTTTACTAAAGACCAAGTACGCACTCTGAGGAAGAGCCAAAGGCTGTCTTCTCTCTGAGAATAAGGCCATTTCAGTTGGTGCACCAGCACATCCTCAGCACCCATCAACTAATATCATTATTCACTAATATTTGGCAAATAATTAAATAAAAGGAAAGATAGAGGTGCTTGGGAAGACCTCACACCAGTGCTGGTCAGCCACGGGGTGCTGTGGCTGCTGTGAGCTTGAGGCGAGGCAAGCCATGGGGTTGGACACACTAGTGCTTGGTGGATAACAGACCTCCTCTGGACACTTGAAGAAGCAAAAGAATGTATTGGAAGGATACTGGGCACCCTATGGAGCCCACAGGGGGGCTGAACATAAGAAGGTGAGAGCTGAGGAAGGGTGGCCTGCAGTGTGACAGTCAGGGCCACTGTCAGGGACAGCCTGGGGACGGCTGGGGACACTGCAGTGACTCAGCACCTGCAGCAATGCCAGGCATGGCCAGAGGTCTGAACTTCCTTACACATGGGGAAGCCCCTTCTTCCTCCTTGCTTCCAAGTTGGACTTGCTGGTGGCCAAAGGCACACATTCCCTGGGACGGCACTGGAAGAGCTCTCCAAGAGATAAATACTCCAACTAATGAAGCAAATGCAGGAAAGAAACAAAATACCACTGTCAACATCTTGGAATTTTATTTTTTATTTATTTTATTTATTTTTTAATGTTTTATACAATTTAATAAATAGTTCTCTTAATGACTGCAGACATGCAAGGCTGTTTGGTAGCATTCAGAAACATCGCCGTAGTGCTGGTTTTCTCAATTGTTGTGTAAGTTACTTGTGTGAAATGGTTATCAAACCAGTAAGACTGCATTTATGCATCCATCATTTTCAGGATTGTTGGTAATCTGGGCACATTTCCCCCAAATAACCTTGCCCCCTTGTGTCACAAGGCTCCGCTCGCTCATATTGACCTCAGTGACAGTCCCTTTGGTAATAACACCCAAAGTTGTATACAATGGGGATGAGGAGTTCTTTACACCAAGTATCGGCAGGCGAAAGGTGGCTTTCAGTACAGTATGTGTTACATGGGCCTTCTTGAAACGCAAGCCCAGTGGCCTGATGAATCTTTCATGTTTAGGTGGTTTTCTTGTAAAGCCATCTCCAGCAAAGCAGACTTTAGTAACCATCCTCTTCCATGCCTTCTTCTTTCTCTTTCCTGTTCGAGTAACTTTTAATACTTCTGTTTCTCCCTGGGCATGAACTTTGGGCAGAGGGGCTTCCCATTTTCCCACTTTCTCTTTCCATTTTTGTTTAATCCTACTGGAGAGTCCTTTGGCTCAGGACTGTCCCTCTCTGGCCAACAGATAGGCGAGCACTGCTCCCTGTGGAGTCTTTTCATCATCCTTTTGTTTGGTGTTTCTCTCTTCATGCATCTAGATCGTCTTTTTCATTTGTATTTTCTCAGTATGGCACTGTTTATGGTAGAGCTGAGCCTTCAGACCAATCATCTTCTTTGCCTTCTTTGACCGTTCATGAGCCTCTTGACTTTCTTTTTTTCTCTTTTTCTTGTGGTAATCCAAGCAATATGCATAGCGTTTACGGTGTAATTCAATATATTCATTTTGCGGCATGATGACGGTCAGAGCCTCCCAACGCAGCGTTGGGGGTACTAAGACCCTGTCAGTCTTCGGGTCTCACAGATCCACGAGCCCACTCCATACAGGACTGCTGCAGCAGGAGAAGGTCACTCCTTTTGGAATTTTATTCTGATCAGATCAGGGCCTGAAATTTATAGCATATTAAGAATATGTGAATGGGGGTTCCTAGCAGCTATCACAGCTCGTTGGCTCAAGGAAGAGTCTCAAAAAGGAAGACCAGGTGGTTGGTTTTCTTTTCTTTTCTTTTTGAGACAGAGTCTCCCTATGTTGCCCTCAGTAGAGTGCTGTGGCGTCAGTTTAGGCCACACCAGAACACTGGAGACAGCATCCCTGTCCGGGCTATGATTTGCCACCTGACAGGTCAACACCAACTCTGTCCCATTTCCTTCCTGCAAAGCCGCTGGCCAGCTGTGCAGGGCTGTTGTTTTCCTCTGGACCCAGCCCAGCCTCGTGTGCTGTAAAGTGCTCTAGCTTCTGAGGGTGAATTAACTCTTGTTTTTATTGTGCTGTTAATTCCAGCTTTTGTCTGCCTCCCTAATTCATTCCACATGTCTGGTCCCTCCTGCCCACAGCGTCACTGCCCAGGCCGGGGCTTCTGTGTTTTTTATTTCTTGTTCAACAGGCAGCGGCCAACTCCCTCCAGGAGTCCTCAGTGTTCTCAGGCAGCCTCACAGGTCTCTCAACCCCTCTGGGCTCTGACTTTTCAATGGCCTGGACCTTAACGCATATGTATTTTATATCTTCTCTGAGTTTTATACATGTTTCCTTCAATCCATGAAAACTTCAAAGCACCTCTTAAGACATGCCCCATAACTGCTACCAAGGGTGACAGCAGCACCTGGAGGTTAGAGTTAGCAGCCTTAGAGCCCAGCAAGGTGCCCCAGTGAAGGGGGGCCCAGAGCTCAGCATTCACACGTGGAGCCTAAAAGTAGAGCAGGAAGGAGCGGGCCCAGCTCCGCCTGGGAGTGTGCATGCTTGGTGTGTGCCCAAGACTCCCAAAAGCTCTAGAAGGGAAGTGGGCCATGACGGGAGGGGGACGGCCCTGGAAGGTTTTACCCTCATCACACGTGGGCTCTGATCAGGCCTGCCTGGCACAAGCCATGATCACCTGTCATCTTTAAGTAGGAGGGGACTCTGAAATCCTCTGACTTTGAGTTTTCCAAATGTGTTTCTTCGAAGAGCCTTCCTCTTTCCCTCCTTCCCTCTCGTTTTCCCTTCCGCTCCTTTACCAGCCCCTTGTCTTTGCTCTCCAGAGGTGGAAGGGTAGAGAAGCAGCCTAGGTGGGTAAATGTGCGCATGTCCGAATCTGCTCATTTGCTCCCACAGTATGAAAGGCGCGTGGTGTCCGCCTGGGAAGCAACACGGGAGGGTGTGCAGGTGTCAGAGAAGGGCCCTGCGGCTCCGGCTGCCATCACAATGTGTTCCTGGGCCTGCCGCCTGTGCCTCCCACTCCTCCCTCCTCCTCCTCCTCCCAGTTTCCAACAAGTCCTCACGCTGATGAGCTATTAGCTTTGCCCTGATTTTCACCCGAGCCTGTGGGCAGCGGCATGTCTCATCTCCAGCTCCCACCTTGCTTTGCCGGTGCCCACCCACTCCCCCGCCTTCTTCCTCGTCATTTCCATTGTTGTTATTTCTGGGTGCCAGGGAGGGAACGGCGTGAACTAGCTGCTGTAGAATTAAAGCGTATTGTGACCACCCTGCTCATAAGCACAGTGTGTTTTTAAAAAAGGATGCATTTGAGCAGCTGTTAGTGCCACACACCAGGCTCCTTTGAGGCTGCGGGGAATGAAGTTCCCTACTGTGAAATAAAAAGATAAGTTCTTTATTCTTTTTCTTTCTTTCTTTCTTTTGCAGTTTTTGGCCAGGGCTGGGTTTGAACCTGCCACCTCTGGCATATGGGGCCGGCGCCCTACCCTTTTGAGCCATAGGCGTCACCCAGTAAGTTCTTTATTCTTTTGTCCAAAGCTTTGCCTTCGTCTGATTTGCTGACCCTCTTGTCAGAATCCAATGTGTGGCCCGCAAAACATTGTTTAGGTCATTCTCCAAAAGCGGGTGGTGGTGGGTATGGTTTGGGAAAACACAGACAGACATCTAAAATCTCTTTACTGACGGCCGTTTCAAAACTATGAATAGGGTAAGTTTGAGAGAGCAGGGACTGTGTCTTTGTCCTTCACTCTGATGCCTTCAAATAAGAGCTGATCAAACATGAATACGTGCATCGTGAGTTTCCACAAGGAGGTCTGGTTCATAACATCCTCCAGCCTCAGGACTCCGTATTTGTAGAGCAGCTTGTAGGTGAGGCTTGCGGACATCCCGCTCCAGGTAAAGCCAGCAGGAGGAGGGGGGAGCGTTTGTTGGCTCATCTTTGAGGAAGCAGACCAGGAGTGGGAGGAGTTGCCCTTAATTAAGAAAGTGGTAATTGGGTTGGTGGCTCGCATGCTGAATTCAGGCGCGACTGCATTAAAATGTATGTTTATTGAGCATCTACCATGCAGTTAGCATAATTCTTAAGAAATGTGCTGACAGCGTGTTAGGTACTTGAATCCCAATGAACCAAATACAGTTCCTGGCACAAAATAGTTTCAGGAGTTTCATGAAACAAGCCTAGAGGAATAATCAATCAGAGAACAATTCAAGGCAGCATATAATTGTGAGCCAAGGCGCTCAGTACCAACAGGAAGTGCTGTGAACAGTAAAAATCAGAGAGAAATTGGACATGCCTGAAGTTATCGTAAGGACCTGTGGGAGAAAGTGGGACTAGAGGTGGATGCCGGGGAATGGGATGGACATGGGTTGTTGAGGAGTAAAATAGGATTGTCCCAAGGGAGAGATTTTTGTTTTGTCCCCTCACGCATCCTAAGTGCTTAGATAAAGTAGCCACAATAACCATTTGTTGACTGAATGATCGAGTGGAGGAGAGAGGAAGAGCATTCCAGAAGTCCATGGTTGGCCAGCTCTGGGGTGGGACCATGTTTACTCAGGACAGGAAGGGTGAGCAGTGGTGGGGCTGGGGGTAAAGAGAAGGATGGTTCTGTTTAAAAGCCATGGGGTAGAAAACTGGGGTTGAATTGAAGAGACTCCTGAATACCAAGGCAGAAAATTCAAATGTGATATAGGCTCTTCATTTTGGGAGACAGCCTGAAAAAGCAACCACAATGCAAAGCCACCGAAATAGAAAAACAACGGTGGCAGCGTGTTTTAGTCTGGAGTATTAGTCTGGGGGCTGATTGCAGGGAGAGGGAGAAGAGCCGCACGCTCCCAAAAGGTGGTAGCAGTGGAGTAGACCAAGGCAACATTCCAGAGGGAAAGCATAGAGCTTGGGGGACAAATGGGAGGGAGGAAATATAAAGTAAAGACAAGAATTTGATAATTAGGAGAATGTTGGGGAGAGGGGGCAGATTTTGGTGTTGGCTTAGACATGTCAGTTGGAAGTAATGGCATAGCATGGTACCAGAGATGTCCTAAAGATAGTTGGAAATATTATGTTGGTTTGGGTGCAGGGTCTCAGAGGGGAACCTGAGAGAACTATGAGCTCAGGACTAAGCCTGGTACATCCTCCCCTCAGATCACTACTTGGGGACACCGGGCAATAGAGAAATGTTGGGGTCCATAGTTCTTCCATCAGATCACTACTTGGGAACAGTTAGAAAGATGTTGGGGTCCACAGTTTCAGAAAAGCTAGAGGGTTAAGTTTGTGGGCAAGTTGGAATTGACTGGGGAAGGGTTTGAAGAAGACATTAAAGATGTAAGAGCCAGAGAGACCTCATGGAAACTTCCTGCCTCTGATCTACAGACGTTTGGATTAACAGGCGCCTGATGGGATTCTGTGTGCACTGTACCTTGATGACCATTTATATTTTTGCTGACCAAATCCTATGCTGATTGGTTAAATTCCACTTAAATACTAAAGAGTCTATGGCTTGGTATCCATAGCACAGTGGTTATGGTATCAACCACATACACCTAGGCTGGCAGGTTCGGACCCAGCCTGGGCCTGTTAAACAACAATGACAACTGCAACAAAAAAATAGCTGGGTGTTGTGGCAGGCACCTGTAGTCCCAGCTACTTGGGAGGCTGAGGCAAGAGAATCACTTAAGCCCAAGAGTTGGAGGTTGCTGTGAGCTGTGACGCCACAGCACTCTACCAAGGGTGACATAGTGAGACTCTCTTGGGGGAAAAAAAAAAGTGTATATATATACTAAAGAGTCTACCATTATACACTCTGGTTTATTATGTAGTTTTCACTCTGGAGGTGTTCAACATAAGTTAAATCCTTCAAAATCATTCATGTTACCAACATAGCTGAGAAGTTCTGAGCAGTTGTACTGAAGCACCGTTGCCTATTACCATTTAAGCCTCATATATCCTGATGATGTTTAATTTCTTAAGCCATGAGCAGAGTAATAGAACAGATTCTAATTACCCTGTTGCTTGGGCTAGAGGGCAGTGGCAGGATAGTTCACTGTAACCCCAAACTCCTGAATCAAGTGATCCTCCTGTCTCAGCTTTCCGAGTAGCTGGGACTTTAGGTATATGTCACCACTCCCACCTAATTTTTATAATTTTTTTTGTAGAGACAGGGTCTTGCTATGTTGCCAAGGCTGGTCTTAAACTCCTGGGCTCAAGCAGTCCTACCACCTTCATCTCCCGAAGTGCTAAGATTACAGGTGTGTATCACTTACAGTTTTGTAAAGACCAGGTGAATACAGCAGTGATAATATTGGACTGAAGTGATGACCGCATCTTCTTGGTTATGTGTTGGAGTGAGACCACCAGCTGAACACCATGCCATGTGTCAGGCCTGGGCCAGAGTCTGAGAAATTACTGGCACAATATTCAGACTAAGTATGCATATTATGTCCAGCAAGCCCTGCCCGTAGGCAAAAGCCTGAAGTCAACACCAACAGACACAGGGACAGAGACAGGGAAGTGGGGGTAAGGCAGGCAAAATTAGCCAAGACGAATTTTTGTGTATGTGATAAAATATACGAGGCATAAAATTTACCATTTTAACTATTTTTAAGTGTATAATTCCATGCCGTTAAGTACATTTCACACAGCTATACAACCATCGCTGTTATAGTTACAGAATTTTTTGTTATTCCAAAAAGAAACCCATACCTATTAACCAATCACTCTCATTACTCCTACCCCCAACCCCTGGTAACCACTAATTTCCTCTCTGTCTCTCTGGATCTGCCCATTCTGGATGTTTCATATCAGTGGAATCACATAATATTTGGCCTCTTGTATCTGGCTTCTTTCACTTAGCATGTTTTCCAAGGTTCATACATGTTGAAGTGTGTATTGGCATATCATTCATTTTTATGGCTGAATAATATTCTACTATCTGGATGTGCCATATTTTGTTTTTCCTTTTGTCAACTGATGGAGATTTGGATTGTTTCCACCTTTTGGCTGGTTAGGCAACAGTGTTGCTGTGAACACTCTGGTTTCAGTTTTTGTTATGCACCTATTTCCAATTCTCTGGGCTCTACACGGAGGAGTGGAATTGCTGGTTCACGTGGTGATTCTATGTTTGACTTCTAGAGGAACTGCCAAACTTGGCCACAGCTGGGGTACCATATTACATGCCACCCGCAATGAATGAGGGTTCCACTTTCTCCTCATCCTTGCCAACATTTGTTTGCCCAAAACTAATACTTATAAGATTGGCACAGCTGTGTTTCTTCTTAGAGGGCCAGGGGCTGGCCTAGAGGGGTTACCACCATCAGTCTTGTTTGTTTGTTTGTTCTTTGAGACAGAGTCTCACTCATATTGCTCAGGCTGTGTTTTAGCCTGGAACCTCAAACTACTGAGTTCAAGAAATTCTCCTGCTCAGCCTCCCAAATAGCTGGGACTGTAGGGACCTGCCATAACACCCAGCTAATTTTTCTATTTTTAGTAGAGATGAGGTCTGTGTCTTGCTCAGGCTTGTCTCAAACTCCCAACCTCAAGCAATCCTCCTGCCCTGGCCTCCCAGAGGGCTAGGATTACAGGCATGAGCCACTATGCTCAGCTACCACGATTAGTTTTAAAGATACGGTGCTCTGGTCTGTCAGTCTAGCACCCCCACGTCAGTGGTAAGTGGAGAGGAAGCCTCATGCAGACGCTACAGGTTCAGTTTCCCAGCCTTAACTCACTTCCTCACCAGTTACAAGGTACTTGCCCTCCTTCTAAGTCTCTCTCTTTCTCTCTCTCATGCCTGACTTACCTTCCACAAGCTTGGAAACCACAACTGAGGAAGGGACACAGGCGCTTCTGGTGCTGGAGCGGGTCCTTCCCTCCATCTAGGTTCTTGTTCCACACTTGAACCAGTCTGCAGCTGGCCTGGACTTCACCGGCAGCCGTGTGCCATGTCAGCCGTGAATGCAGCGGCTGAGAAGTAACTGGCCATACATCAAAGCTCATTAGATGGAGGCGTTGAATCATACCAGGATTGGGGGGAGGATTTTAAATCGAGCGGTGAATTCGAGAGACGACCTCATTCACTATCTCTAGTGTCTTCCCCGCGTGGAGAGCTCCCTTCAGCTGCGGAAACTTGGGCTGACACTGGCGCGCCCAGCCCTGCACCATACGGTTCCCCTCAGCAATGCCCAAACTGGGAATAATTGGACTTGAAATCAAGGTGGAGCTCAGTAGAGCGGGTAATTAAGAATATGATTTTTAAGCACTTTAGGGAGTTATTAGAAACTAAAAATGTCCTTTTTATTTGAATAGAAGTTACTGGTTCATGAGGGGGCAGTGACTGAGGCGTTCTTGTCTGTGTTCTTGGAAGCCGAGGGGCTCTGAGTGTGGCCATCAGTGGCTCTTAGTGCCAGGCTGAGCCTTGCCAGCATGAGCATGTCCCTGGCTCCTGCCCCCAGAGCACCTCCCAGCCAGGGGCTACAGCCTCCCTGGTCCTCTGGCATCTGGTGCTGCCAGCTTCCTAGGGAAAACCTTCCCCCTCGCCGGTCCCGGCCTGCAGCCCTCTGCCTGCTTCAGCCCTGGGACTCTGTCCTTCACGGCTGTGCAGTTTCCTGTTTAGGGCGGTCCAAAAGGAAACAAGGATAGTCATAAACCTCAACAAAACAACCACCTACCACAAAGAGAGAGCGATGTTTATGAATTCTCAGGGAAAGAAAGAAGAGGGAAAGACCCACTTTGGCAAATTCTTCCTATGAATTTTATTTATGTATGTATGTATTTATTTATTTATTTGCGGTTTTTGGCTGGGGCCAGGTTTGAACCTGCCACCTCCAGTATATGGGGCCGGCACCCTACTCCTTTGAACCGCAGATGCCTCCCGCTTCCTATGAAGTTTAATGACATGTGTGTGTTCTTAAATTTAATTTGACATCAGGGACATGGAAATGGTGAGGGCTCTGAGCGGTTATTATGTCAGCAAGAAGGCAGAATAGATAGCCCCAGACCCTCCTCCCCGACGGAGACCAGAACCCTTTGTGAGAAGTCCAGAAACTAGTTAAGGGGCTCTTGCACCTCAGGCATGTGCTTGCACAGCCTCACTGAAGCCAGTCATGTGACTGCAAGTTGGAAGGGGTCACGGCAAGCAGTCTTCAAAAGGAAAGGAAAGGAGGCAGCCCTCTCAGAATAAAATACAGGATCGATGTGTAAGAGGGCACAGTGGAGACCTTGAATCTCTGAGCTCAGCCTCTAACTTGACCAAAGACAGCAAAGTGGCTAAGCCCAGAAGGTATTTATTACATACAAAGGGGGTCTGGCCTTGGAATACCAAAAAGAGAAGCCTCAGGAAGCCCCACTGCAGGCCTCCTGGAGAGGGCACCTGCTGCTGTCCTGGCTGTCTGTTTGCCCCACCTTGGGAGGAGCTGGTGAACTCAGCAGCCCTGATGCCTCCATGCACCTCCAGTCATTCCCTTCACTTATCAGCCCGCCTGAGAATGGTATTTCTTAAGATGAAAAAGTAAAGCATGACTCTGACCTGATTAAGAAGAGAGAGACTGAAGGATTCTTAACTCTTTCCTTCCTTAAACCTTGAAAATAGGCTCACTGCCCATAGCTCAGTGATTAGGGCACTGGCCACATACACCAAAGCTCACGGGTTCGAACCTGGCCCAGGCCTGCTGAACAACAATGACAACTGCAACAGAAAACTAGCTGGGTGTTGTGGCAGATGCCTGTAGTCCCAGCTACTTGGGAGGCTACGGCAAGAGAATCACTTAAGCCCAAGAGTTTGAGGTTGCTGTGAGCTATGATGCCACAGCTCTACCAAGGGTGACAGTGAGACTCTGTCTCAAACAAACAAACAAACAAACAAAAAAACTTGAAAATAATCTGAGGATTCCAAATACTAGTTTTTTAATGAGGGTCCAGAGAGCCAATTTCTTGTTTTCCTCCTCACCCCCTCCCCCATCTCTATTTTTCCCCTCAAATCTTCAGGTCCCAAGAGTAGGAAATAAGCCTGAGAGGATTTGCTTCTAGATCGGATGTCCAAAAACTTCCCCGGAGTCTGTGTAATATTGTTTCACAGGGAGAAGTCAACCTCCGATTAAAATCCCTCCTGTAGACATTAAAAATTCAAACGATAGATAAAACCTTCTTCATCTTCCTTAGGAAAGTTCAGGGAATCTGATGGCAGAAAAGACTTTTGTTTCCTCTCCTAAAAACTTTTTCCTTCCTTGAAAAAAAAAATATTTGCACCTGTGAACAGCCCACCTCATGCTATCTCAGAGTCATATTCTGGATTTTTCTTCCTCTTGCCATTTTTCACTGTGCGTTTCTTCTCAGATGCCCTGATGCCCTGATGTCCTGGCTCACCTCGGTGAGATCATTACCATTGCTTCAGAATTGCCCAAAGGTAGAGTCAGAGACTGACCTGGGCTTCTCTGGCCCACAGCTGACAGCTCTGTCCCTCAGCAGCCCCCTCCCACTAGTCACGGCCAGGCCCCTGCCCACCCTGTCCCCAGCTGTGTTCC
>NW_003852458.1:1152448-1159200 GCF_000181295.1 Otolemur garnettii
CTGCAGGTCAGTGGGTAAGAAAGAGAAGACCCAGGCAGGCCATAACTTGGAATGGCATCTAGTCTTGAGCTGTTGCTCAGGCTTAAAAATGATAATGGAAATTCTGCCTACTTGGTTTTTTGCTGGGCACTTCTTTATGTTTAAGACACAAATAAAAAAGAAAATATTTCCTCTATAGTATTTAGGGGGGCAGTTTTGGGGTTTGAACCTGCCACCTCTGGCATATGGGGCCAACACCCTACTCCTTTGAGCCACAGGCGCCACCCCTATAGTGTTATTTTTTACAGTGTGAAACTCAGATATCCACATTTGAGAGATGCTAACAGATTAAATATAAAAAAAGAATTTTATGGTCAAGTTTTAAAAGTTTTGAAATTTAAACTGTAAATAGCCTTCAGCAGTACAGGACTTCTTAGAGACTTTACGAAACCTAGGACATAGATTAGCAATTCTCTAACGTAGCTGACAATGGCCACCCTTCTCAGCACAGTAGCTCTGGGAACTGTCATTTGAAAGAATGTGTTTTGCCATTGTATACCTGTTCCTCATTTCCAGAACCTTCATTCTTTTTTTTTTTTTTGGAGACAAAGTCTCACTCTGTCACTATGGGTAGAGTGCCCTAGTGTCATAGCATGCAGCACCCTCAAACTCTTGGCCTCAAGAGTTCCTCTTGCCTCAGCCTCCTGAGTAGCTGGGACTATAGGCACCAGTTGCAACATCTGGCTACTTTTTGTATTTTTAGTAGAGATGGGGTGTTGCTCTTGCTCAGGCTGATCTTGAAATCTTGAGCATAAGCAATCCACCTGCCTTGGCCTCCCAGAGTGCTGAGACTATAGGTATGAGCCACCGTACCCTGCCCAAGACTTTCATTTCTCTGTTGATTTTCAAACTAGATCATGCAATGTCTTGATTTGTCATTTGGTTTTTTACATGATGATTTTTGAAGAAATTGACCCATTTGGACCACAGTCTATAAATGATCAGTCTACCTGCCTGAAATAAGATGAAGGCTCTTACAGTTTTTAGGTGGCCTTGTCATCTGCAGTATCAGTGATGAGACAACTGTGGTCCGGGTAGTTAAAGCAATTGCCTGCAGTCGCACAACTGGCCAGTCAGTGCAGGGCTGAGTCCCGCAGCCTGGCTACAAGCTCAGTGTCCCCCACTGGCCCTCCATCTCCAGGCATGATCTCCTGTGACCCTGAGAACGTGGCTCCTGGCCTGTCCTCCAGTCTTTCCTTCAGCCATACCTCTTGAGAGAATTTATCCAGGTCCCATGTGCCAACTGTCCCTTAGCCATTTTCACTTTATTCACTTTTAAGTAGGAGATTCCTTGCCAACTATTTTTGGTAACATATTTAAAGGCAGAGTAATAACTTGGGAACAACCAAACCATTCCTCTGGAACAACTTCTTCCTTACTAGCCAACCTTTTGGCCTGTGAGGCCAGTTCTTCCTTCTAGGGTTGTCACCACTTGTAGAGACTCAGCCTGGCCAGTGGCAAGACAGTAGGAGGTGCCAGCTGCGTAGAACCAGGACTCGGGGTTAGGTCCCTCCACCAAGGGAAAGTGGGCAAAGCTTCATACCAAAGGGGTCCAGCAACACCACTTCGGATTTCAGACCGTTGACACCCATGTCTCCAAAGGCTGGGGGCAGGGGGGACTCAGTGAAGGGCAGGTTGGCAAGCAGCTTGCACACATTCCAGCCATCAGTCCAAGGGACAGGGTAATCGGTACTCCAGATGCTATAACAGGAACTGGCTCGAGAGATAGAGAAAGCTTCAGTGATTAGAACTGGGAACACAATCAGGACATAAGCAGTGACCAGGCTGAGTTGACACTGAGGGGAAGGGCTTCCCTGCCTAGTGTCACCGTTGCACCAAAGATTATGGGTGGTGTTGAGCAGGGACAGGGTGAAGGGCTAGGGAGTTGCAGGGAGAAAGAGGGCAGAGGTTCAGACCCACTACCACCCTCTCCTTCCCCTGTTATAACACTTGTCCCTTACTCTCACAAACTCCGGAAAGGTGGGGAAAGTGCTGTTGCCTGTGCTGAGCACAGTGCTGCCCTGAGGTGTCAGTGTAAATGAGTGAATGAACTCAACTATCTAACTTTAGTGGAAATGGAATTAAGTGGAGGTCCTTACATTGCTGAGGGCCGATGCAACTAGTGAGCCCCTCTGGGACACAGCACAGTGATTTTCCAGACCCCTCGGGCTATGAGACTTGAGTTTAAGTCCCTGTTGACCGGACAGCCTCACTGTGGCATGAAGCCGAACTAACCTGGATGGAAGCAAATACAGTTGGATCCCCAGGCTGCAAGTCTGTTTCTGTTTTGAACAATTTGTCTGGTAAACATTTAGCAAGCCCTGTTTCATCTCACTGAGGATAAAAGAGAAGCTTTGGATCAAAATCCCAGTGCCAGGGTTTCCAGCCAGCAGAGTTTCTTAAGTCACCAAGTAAATGTTTCCCTGTTACCAGCTGGAATTTGGAACTTCAACGCCAGACAAGGACAGCAGATCAGACATTAAAAAATGCATAGCCTCCCAGGTAAAAATAGGAAGGAAAAGTCAATACCAACTTAATTTTGACTAATAGAGCTAGGTTTCCACCCAGCTTGGGTGCTTGGCTTTTATTTTTAAATCGTTCCTCCTGATCCTTTAAGACCCTATTGTGTTCTAAATCATCGAAGAGTTGGAAGAAGTCAATTAATTTTTAATGCAAAATGCAGAGTTTGGAAGTTCCTGAGTGGGTTTTGGAGTGGGCAGGATTCCAGGCCAAGGCCACAGAGTCTGGAATTACAGAACTTGGACTGTGGCAAGGAACGTTAGAGTCACTTAGCTCATCAGTTCCATCTTGGTTCTTGTTGATGAGAACTTTCAAGCTAAATGCAAATCACTCTCAAGGAGCCAGATATGGATTTCCTTATGTTGTTTTGTTTTGTATGGTGCTCAAAGCCTCTGTGAGTTCCCTGAGTGAAATCTTTGTAACTCATCTGTCCTCATCGGTCATTTCTCTGAGACTCCTGTGCTCTCTAGCAGGCTGACGGGGACTCTTCTTTTCCCAAAGATGAAAAGCATTTCACTGAAAATATTAGTCAGGCTGAAGAACAAGCTTTGTGAGTTCTGCATAATCACAAAGAAAGGGAAAGTAGGTCACATTTGGAGCCTGATCTGTTTGTGGAAGAAAAAGAAAAGAGGATGAAGAAGAAAATGTCAGATAATTTAGTTTTATCAAAGCTTCTTAAGCCAAGCCGATGCTGTCAGAAGCTCGGGGCCTGACACCATCCCTGCACTCTCAGGTTTCCCACAGGTTTAAAGAAAACCTCCCTGAGCCAGGCTAAGAGATAACCACCAGACAACAGAGAGCTGATGGAGCCAATTGAATAGGATTCCCTGTGCATTCTTCAGAGAGAATTTCATTTGCAGTTGAATGGCAGGCTTTGGGTTGGAAGGGAGTATTCAGGGGGCTTGTCTGGGGTTGGGGAATTCATCCTGAGTCGCTCTGTCCCGGGTAACCCTAGGTCACGCCGAGTTCCCAGTTCGCTGGCTGTCAGTGGAGTAAGGAATCGTAAACTGAACTAGAATCCTCAGGGGGCCCAGAATCTGTTCTAACTCTGCTGGTCCTGAGGGTTGTGGGATTTCTTGGGCCAGGCCAGATTCCATGATGGAGATGCTACTAGGAAGCAAGGGCCACTCCCGAGGAGCCTGATAATAAAGGGAACCCAGCAGCCTGGAGAGCTCTACACTGGGGTTCCGAGAGGGAAGCTTTACCTGCAAAGCACCAAATAAGGGCAGGGTCTCTGCTTATACAGCCTCAGCATAAGGAGGGGTGGGAGTCAAAATGCCATGAATATCCTCAGCTCTAGTTTTCTGTCTCTTTACTTTTGTTTGCTTGTATTTTTCATTCAATATCTCAGTTTTTGCAGGAGTTGTGGTCTTGAAAATTTGCGTGCTGCTTTTGTAAAGAGAAGTGTGTGGTTGAATCATTAGGGAAGCCTGCTGTTTGTGGAGTCACTGCAGTGATGCAGTTTGTAAAGGGAAAACCCTTTGGTTGTGCAAATAAGCACGATTCACGGTTTAATGAAACTGCTTAGAAATGAGCCTTGAGTTAAACACATTTGCTGTTCATAAACTGGGAACTTCTGTGACAATAGATACAGTTCTGCTGCTCGGTATTTCACAAAAGAGGAGATACAGGGACTGTCTGTGAGACTATTTTAATATTCATGTAATTACCCAGAACTCCTGGGATGGGGGGACTCAGTCTCGGTGTGGATGTTGCAGTATATTTCAGTGTTTGTCTTGAGCGTAGTTGCCATGTCATCCCCAAACTTGTCACTAGCACCACTGGTGACATTAAGCAAGGGCATACTGTGCATGGGACATTGGGTTTATTATGGTCTGTTCCATGCTGGGCGGATGAGGGTGTTTTGGCAGCTCTCAGGGCCACCATAACTAATGCGGATTTGCCTGTGTGTGCAGGCAGAGGATGTGGTGTTAAGACGGGAGCTGGCATTTCTGCGGCTGGATGTGGTGTTAGGATGGGGTCTGGCATTTCTGCTGCTGGATTGGACCTAGGGTCCATGAACAAGGCAGCTAACTCAACAGGAAGGCAAGTGCAGGTCCTGGAGCCCGGATCAAAATTAAAAACTGTCATTTCCTCATCAGCAAGAGCAGTGGGGGACCAAAAAGACAGGAGTATTTCATGAGGCCAAAGTCAACGGCCTGCCAAGCCCAAGGACAGTTGAAGCAAGAGTGGATTGGGTGACCTTTGCTCCCTGAGCCTCAATTTCTTCAGCCTATTAAATAATATGGACAGATTAGTGAGTGATTTTCAAACATACTCTTTTGAGGGCCCCAGAACGCTTTCTTAAAACATGATTTTAAGGCTGGACATGGTGGTTCAAGCCTGTAATCCTAGCACTCTCAGAGGTGAGGCGGGTGGATCTCCTGAGCTCAGGAGTTCGAGACCAGCCTGAGCAAGATCAAGATCCCTGTCTCTACTAAAAAACTGGCTGGGCATTGTGGTGGGCATCTGTAGCTCCAGCACTTGGGGAGGCTGAGGTAAGAGGATCACTTGAGGCCAAGAGTTTGAGGTTGCTCTGAACTATGACACCATGGCACTCTACCCAGGGCAATAGAGTGAGGCTCTGTCTCAAAAACAAGAAAACAAAAACATGATCTTGATTTGGAAGCCCAAAGTCTAAATCACCAAGGGTGGGTGTGTGCTCCATTCAGTTGGCAATGGAGCAGGAGCAGGATTGGGTACCTGGGCCCCAACTCCTTGGCCCTTATCTTATATATCAAGGTGGTTCATTGACCTCCCAGGAGCAGCATTAGAAGATAATGGGTTGGATAAAATCTAAAGTTCTCAGAAGGTTGATCAACAAGACTTTCATGATTCCATAGACACTTTTGCCTTGAGGGTCCCTCCTGTTTTTAGAAGGGTCACATCTGCACAGGGTGCAGCCAGGAGACCACAGAGTGGTCCTCCATCATACTATGGACACATGTGTTGTCCCTGTCTGTTTGGGAAGGTCCCATGGAGTGTTACACAGCCCTTCCTGTCCTAGCCTTCAAACATTCATGAGAAAACAGGAATTTGGAGGCAACAGATGGGTCTGGAGGGTCACAGTTGGTGGGATAGGGACATGAATGCCACAGAGCAGCAGCAGAGTGGTAAGGCTGACAGTCACCCACCAGTGTAGTGAGCAGGACAAAGCAAGGTGGAGTTGTACTTGCTTTTGTGCACAGACCACAAACTGGTTCCACAATCGAGTCAAATTGGGATTCATAGCCCCCTTTCCTTTCCTTGAAAAAGTTCTTAGACATTTTATTATGAGATAGTGAAAGCTTAGGTTTCATTCTGACTCTATAATGGGAAATTTTAGGCCTCATGACATCTTTAATACAGTCTAGTAAAAATACCCTGAAGTTCGGTATTAATACCTGTATCATTGTCCCAGCTCCACTCCTGGCTGTGTGACTTTAGACAAAGTAATTGGACTTTGTGTGCCTGGGTTTTCATGTCTGTTAAACAGGAAGAATACCCAACTCTGGCAAGGATACAACAAGGTCAAACACACAGGGAGTGTTCAGAGGGGTCCATGTGCTCTAAAACAAGTTGCTGTTGAAAGTCAATATGGATACCTGGAGGAATGGTGTTGTTCCATCCAAGGGGCCCAGGGTCACCTGGGCTGAGACTCCTCTTATTCACAGCTGATCATCTCTCCTTTGTTAAATCACCAATAACAGGTTTGAGCCTAGGGCAGAGGTCCAGAAGCTGATTCCCCCAGTGAGCCTGGCATGGGTAAAGGAGGGGCTCTGTCTTCCTGGAGCCTGCTGTCTGCTTGCTTATTCTCATTACCTGGAGTTCTGCTTCACCTGGGTATAGGAAAGCAGTTGGGATTTCAGCACCACCCTACAAAGAGAATAAAAACCTAGGGGAGGCCAGGGCAGGAGGAGATTAAAGAAGAGAGGGGAGAGGAAAGGTGGAAAATGGAGAGTTTAGAAGGGAAAAAAACCACTCCCTCTCCCCTTTGCCAAAAGGTTAATTTTGTATAAAGAGAATATATTGGCTCATCGCTTGTGGCTCAAACGGCTAAGGCGCTAGCCACATACACCTGAGCTGGCGGGTTCGAATCCATCCTGGGCCTGCGCCAAACAACAATGACAGCTGCAACCAGAAAAAATAGCCAGGCGTTGTGGCGGGAGCCTGTAATCCCAGCTACTTGGGAGGTGGAGGCAGGAGACTTGCTT
>NW_003852458.1:1159406-1166084 GCF_000181295.1 Otolemur garnettii
ACACACACACACACATCCACATGCATATAAATAGAACTTCAAAAATGGGATGGGATCATACTTGGTGGTATGCTGTTAAATGTTTAACAAATAACTAGTGAGGAGGGCCACCCTGATTGGTAGCACTTGCCAATTTCCATGGTGTAAATACTCCCACCATGGCTGGTTTCAAAGTACCAACATGATGTCAACCAGCTTGCAAACTTCCTGAAAATTTAACAATCAGCTCTTGGGAACCAGCAAGAGCCAACTCCAGCACACCGCCAACTAAATTTTTTTTCTAATTAGCTCTTCTTCCTCACAATATGGTACAAAAGTCTTTATGACTAATCTTTTGAAAGTTGTCTTTATCAAATTACTTTCCTGAGGCAAAATTGTTTTGCTTTGGGAATTTGGACTTCGTCATAGCCTATCCAACTGATTGCAAATATTGTCCGGTACTTTAGAATTTGCCTCTTTCTCATGTTCTGTAGACCCTTGTGTGAGTGGGCATTGGACCTACACTTTTTTATTGGGTGATAAAAATAGAAACACAGTTGACAGATTAATGCGACCAAGTAAAACAGAGTGTGGTGAACTCTCTTGGAACTGAATCTACAGTGCATTATCAGAGGACAGATTTGACTTAATAGAGACAATTTTCTCCTTTGCAGCTCCTCCTTGGCCCAGCCAGCTCCGTTCTATAGTTGTCACTCATTTCCCCTGGCTTTTCTGATGGAAATTGGCCACCAATCCTGTCCGTCTAATGAGAATAGGGCTGCAACTGTTTGGCCCAAATAAAACCTCCTAATCAGATCCACATTTTCCTTGTTGAATGGGAGTTTTGGGAAATTGGAAGGGGAAGAGGGAGTGGAGAGCTGCACTCACAAAGCAGCAGTGTGCGTGTGGAGTCATCTCGCCCTTGGCAGTGGTGGGATGCGTTGGCCTCCTTAAGCCGGTGGTCTATTGGATCTGCTAAGAGTCTGCTGGGTGGAAAAAGTAGCTGGTGCCAAAGGTCTCCCACACAGGGATTTTAATTGCCTTCATAGAAGCTGAGCTTTGATAACAAACCTGGCTCTCCTAGGCCCAGGAGATTTAGACATGGAATTTTGGATAAAGGCCCCCTTCCAGTGTGGGGGATAGGTAGGCTTGAGGAAGGGGGTATCTTACTGTCACAGTAAGTAGAAAAGACCTGGCCATTGCCTTCCCTTCTGTAGCCAGTGTGGGAAAGGCAAGAAGTCTGGTTTGAAGCCCTGACAAGAGGACCACACTCAGGGTCCTGGAGTGCAAGAGGCAAAGGATGGAACCAGTGTGGATAGGGACCTTTCTGTCGGATCAGCCCAGACCTGCCCAGTCCCTTCCGTCAGCCTCATTTCGAGTGGCCACCAAGACCCATCAACCCTGCCCCTGAAATTGCCCAGGACTGCAGCCCCTGCCCTTATTCCCACTACCCCTCCCCTGCCTGGGAGTCACTGGATCACACCTGAGCTCTGAGGACAATCTTCCAATTGGCCACTCTGCAGTCTGGTCTTGCTCAGTCTTCAGGCATCCCACTCGTGACCCTATCCCACTCCCCATTATTATTTTTAAATCTAAAAATTAATATATGTTGTTCATAAGCATTTAGAAAATCCAGACATTTAAAGGTGAAAACCCACTAATAGACTTTCTTCCCTGAGATGAAAAGTTATTTTAGTGAATATCCTCTAAAGAGATTACATATTGATTTTGTTTTTAAAAATGAAAACAGTCAAAACTACTCTGTTACCTTCTTCCTCATGTATGATGGAGAACATTTTCTCATCATGGTACTGTTCAAAAATGACATCACAAATCTGTTTCTATCACTCTCTTGATTTAAAAATAAACACAATAAAACCACCACTGAACTAAAACCTATTCCCCACAGGAGAAAAGCCAAACTCCTTGGAACAGGTGACATTGCAGGTGCACTCTGCCCCAGCCTGCACCTCATCTCCCTGCTGTCCCCACACACATCCTCCACGCCACCCCCATGTTTACTCTGAGGGTTCCATTGACCTGGGCTAATGTCAGTGACTCCTGTCACCCCCAGCTCCCACCTTGTGAGTACTCTCAGCCTTTTGGATTCATCTTACATTCTTTATATGTCTGTCCCTAACAAAAAATTGGGAATATCTCAAAGACAAAAACAGAATTTGTTCAGTTTGTATTTTTAGCAACTTGCGGTAATGCCTGGCACTGTGTAGTAGAACTCAGTAAATATTTATGGAATGAATTGGCCTTGATTTGGTAGGTCTCATTTCATCCCCTTGCCAGTTTCATGTGTTTGTTTTTATTTGTGTCCATGATTAATCCATATTATATTTTCTTGTCCACCTTTATTATGTCTCTCTCTTGCTACCCTGGAATAAGAGCCCCTGGCTTGATGCCATCCACTACTCTTGTTGTGTCTTTGCTGGTGGATTGAAGATGTCATTAATTAGTTTCTAGTGGCTTTGCTGTACCACTTAGAATCCCTGAGAAGCAAGCTTGCTTGTCCAGAGTCAATAGTCCAGAGTCAAGCCTCCTGCCCTCTTCTGAAGAGCTGATTTATAGGTTTATGGAAATGTTTGAGACAGGGGAAGACAGCATTGGTAGAAAGTTTTCAGAGTGGGAACTCCACCCTGGGAGCCAGGGGACTGAGGGGAAGGTGGCAGGGAAGGTGAAGGGCACGAGGGTGGGTGAGGTGTCACTGGCCCAGGGCTCTGCCCCTGGCTATGGGATTCTATGCCTTTAAGGATGCCAGGGGACCAGGGGACTCTGGCTGCTGCCTTTGCCTGTGTTCCAGAGAAAAATGCACAAGGCAGTTTGAACACTATGTGCTTGTTCTTCTGGCTCTGTGGATATTTAAATAGGGAGGTTTTTCCAGAGGTGAGGCTACATTTATTTTTTATACAACATCAACAAACATTAAAGTAGAGCTATTTTTATTCAAATTCAAAGAAAAGGGAAATCCAGTGTCTGTAGAAAATAAGGATGAGCAAATTTCTGCCCTCTGGGGTAGAAATAAGTGCAGGTAAATCCACCTTTATTGCTGTGAATCTCAGAAGTTTGTATCTGCACACCTGTCCCAGACATTCCTTTTTAATAGCAGCTGTAGGCACAGAGCCACACATATGACAGGATGTTTTCTGGGTGCAAGTTACCAAAGTCCAAGCCAAACTGGCTTCAGTAGAAAGGATAACCGGTGCTTTCACAATGTCCACAGCAGCATCGGGGTCCCAGTCTCTTCTCCCCTCTCACCCCGCCATCCTCAGCATTAAGCTTCACCACAGGCTGGTCACAAACTGGCCGCAGCAGTGCCAGGTCTGATGGCGTCCAGGGGAACAGGAAGCACCTTCGCTTCTTGGCGCTTTCTCTTTGGTTCTCCAGAAGACCCTGGAAGGCTTCACTCAGGACTCATTGACAAGTGTGTGGTCACCTGCTCATTCCTGACACCACTGCTGGCTGTCACACGCTGACCTATGTGGCCCGTCTGTAGAGCCGAGGCCCTCACTGTGTGGAGGAAGATGGCTGAAGCCCTGAGCAAGCATCAAGATTCCAGCAGGGGTAAAAAGAGGGCACAGGTGCTGGGCAGACAGGACAGTCTCTGCCCCAGAGCAAATAACTCATGGAGATGGTTGCCAACTTCATACTCCAGGGATTTTCAGACGGTTTTTAGCTGCCTAACTTCATTCAAATAAAGTCTTCAGGTAAAGAATAAGCAAAAGTAACTGATAAAATCGGAACAGTCATGGTTGGAAATCGGTGGAAGGCTGTGGGCCTGGGATCATAGCTTGAAAATCATGGTAGATAACTATGTGATCGCTTCAAACATTTTTCTATTCCGATTAGTCTTTTTTCATCCTTATAACATGATTGTATCATGTGGGACAGACGTCTCCTTGTGTCAAGGTCTATCCTAAGAGGTCAATTGACCAGAGGAGACTGGTATTTCCAGGGTTTGGGCAAATTCAAGGAAGGAAGCTGGGCAGGTTTGGGCATCCGACACCTGAGATGACAGGGAGCCAGGAAGAGAAGTGCCTCTGAGGCCTCACGGTTGAGCTGTGATCTCAGGACTGGCTCATCTACTCTCTGCCGCCCGGTGTGGGTGGCCCTGGCCAGCAGGTGATACTTACATTGAGGAGGAAGTGAAAGGCCTGTTGAGGCAGGGTGCAGGTGCTGGCCAGGATCACCTATGTCACAAAGGTCAGAGGCTCTGAGAGCTTCATCTTGGAATGGAGTGAGTGTCGGGTTGCCACATGAAATACCTGGAGGCTGAGGCAGGAGGATGGCTTGAGCCCAAGAGTGTGAGGTTGCTATGAGCTATGATGCCACAGCACTCTATCCAGGGCAACAGAGTGAGACTCTGTCTCAAAAAACAAACAAACAAAAAATCAGACACCCAGTTAAAAGTGAATTGCTGAAAAATGAGCAATATTTTAGTATAAAGTACATCCAATATATTGAGTGAGACATGCATCTATTAAGATATACTGAACATATTTGGGACATATACATATTAAACAGAATTCCTTGTTTATCTGAAATTCACATTTAACTGGGTGCTATAACTTGTTACTCTAACAACCCTACATGGGTGGAAAGTGAGGGGGTCTCCTGAGACAGTAGAATGGTAGAGCTGACTTTCAATCTCAATTGAGGAGTAGTTGACACCTCTTGTTCTATCCACCAACAGTTTCCAGGGCACTACTACCTGAAATGCTTGTTAAAGGTACTGATAGCTAATTCAAGAGTGACGGCTATAACATCCTACTGTCTCAGCAGAGCCCCTCATCTCCCACCCACGGAGGGTGGGACACAACTTCAACAGGGACCTTACCTAACAAATGCCAACACTGTAACCTAATTCTTTATACCCTCAAATTAGCCTGGAATGAAATAAAAATAAATAAAATTAAAAAGTACTGTTATCTGCTCGCCACTCCAACCCCCAGTTCTTGTGAATCGGAATCTGTAAGGGCTGGATCTGTCCTATCTTCCATAAGCCCAGGTGATTTGAGGCTCAGCCCCCTTGAAAAGACCCTTTGAAGTTCTTGAGGGTAAGGACATTGTTCTCAATAAATATTACATTTATTTGCTGGACGAATGAATGGGTCCCCCTGAGGAATGATTCTCCCTCGCTTCACCAGTGTTTATCTTGTGGAACGTGGGAACACCAGAAGTACAGGCCTCTCACTTTTCATTTCTTTTCAGGTCTTGAGACTCGTGGGAAAGGACTTTGCGGGGAAAGTGTAATGGAGAGAGAATTGGGGAACAGGGGAAGGAGTGATGGGGACAGGACTGAGCAGGAAAGAGAGAGAGCACCTGGGCCTGCCAGGCAGGAGGCTCCAGCATCTGCATTGGGGAGGGAGGCCAAGTTCTTAATCACCTCCTCGGGCAGAAAGTCTTGAGATTTCAAGTTGAGAACAAGTCCTCAGTTATTTTCACATGATTCCTTTAGCGTCTGACTTGGCACAGCCTACGTGCTCAGCATCGCCAGGAGAACCGTGCTGAACTTAGAGTCGTCCAACCAGGGTGCCTAAAGCATGTTGGAAATGCTTCAGCGGAACTTGGTGGGTGGCAGGTAATGGCCGTTTTGCTAATCTTGGTAATTCCCCAGATCAGCAGTGTGCCTGAGAGCATCTACTTCCCACCGCACCTCTCTGCAGGGCTCAGCCATGGGAAAACTAGACTTCTATCCTAAAACTTTAAACCCAGAATGTCCCCCAAATGTCTATATTTCTCCAGTGTAGATGTGCTCCAGCACCTACATTCTCTCTAATAAAGACAACCACAAAGCGTTGTGGGTTTTTTTTCTTTTTTTCCTTTTAATGGATGTGAGAACCTGGCGTCCAATCTGCAGTGAGTTTTTGCTGAGTGACGTTATGGACACCCAGTGCTCTGACTATCAGCCCAGTCACCGGTCCCCTCTCAATCTGTTCTCCCATCTGTGGGGTGGGAGTGATGCCACAGGGCCGCAGGGCTCTGGGAAATGCAGGCGCCATCTGGGATTTCAGAGCATAAGTCTCCTCAGCAGGACTCCAGGTCAAGAGTAGAAAAGAGAACATGGACTCCCAGCTTTGCTTTGTGACTTTAGGCCTCCAGACCCTCCTGGCTTCACCTCCTTCAGTCACTCACAGGCACCCTTTGGGGCAGAGCCAATCTGCCACCAGCAAGTGCCCCTTGGTGGTGGCTGCTTTGTGAGCTCCTGCAGTTGGGCTAAATCTCGGAGGTGTCCTTAGTACTTGGGCGGAATACTGAGATCCCCTCCCCATGGTCCTGCACTTTGACATAAAGAAGTCCAGTTTCTATTTTGAGAAGTAAACTAATACAAAGAACATACAGGGTTAAATAGCCAGCCTCAGGAATACCAGAAGTGAGATGTTGTCCTTGAAAGTGTACAGAATCCAAACCCTGGATCACAGTGATCCTATGGAGGATGGACTGACATGGGACCGTGTCTATAATTCAGAGAATAGAAAATGGGGCCCATACTTTATACTTTGAGAACCCTCAAAGAACTCAAGCTAGACCTCCCAGTTGATCCTGTAACTCCATTACTGGGCATCTACCCAGAAGGAAAAAATTCCTTTTATCATAAGGACACTTGCACTGGACTGTTTATCACAGCTCAATTTACAATTGCCAAAATGTGGAAACAGCCTAAATGCTCACCAACCCAGGAATGGATTAACA
>NW_003852458.1:1166149-1176702 GCF_000181295.1 Otolemur garnettii
TATTAACCTGGATGGAAGTGGAACACATTATTCTTAGTAAAGCATTTCAAGAATGGAGAAGCATGAATCCTATGTACTCACTTTTGATATGAGGACAATTAATGACATGGGGGGTGGGGAAAGGGAGAGCAGAGAGAGAAAGAAGGAGGGAGCAGTGGAGGAAAGGAAGAGCCAAGAGAGAGAAGGAAGGAGGGGGATGAGATCTTGGTGTGTGCCACACCTTTTGGGGACAAGACACGATTATAAAAGAGACTTTACCTAACAAATGCAATCAGTGTAACCTGGTTTCTTGTACCCTCAATGAATCCCCAACAATAAAAAAAAAAAGAAAGAAAATGGGGCCCAATGACATTCTGCTGTGCCGTTAGGAGAAAGTAGCTGTGACTGGAAGCGGGATGGTTAGTTCAGAGAACAGGGAAGAAAACCTTTGCGAGCCAGAGGTTAGTGATGCCTTTTCTAGTGCTGCCTAGTAAAGGAAGACTTGGCTGGGTTGACAGTTTTCTTTGCAAAACCTCCGTGACAGTGTGAGGGTAGGAGTGCCAAAGCTCCCTGGCTGGGGGCCCTCCCCGTGCATACCTGGGCCTTCTGAAGCCTGTCTTCCTCTGCTTCCTGCCTTCCGGGAAAGTATGTGTTTACTGGGTCAATGCAAACATCCTGCCCACGTCCTAATCATCTGCTGGTAACTGTGTATCTGCACACAAGGCGCGGATACCCTTTCAATGTGCTGGCAGAATTCATGTTTCTAAGCCTGGGAGCCTGAGGGCATGGTTGGTGGGCAGTTCACCAAGATCACAGACACCTCAGGGCATTTCTCTGGCCCTGTCTTGTACCTGTGCACACGTCCCTGAAACAGCAGGAGCTCAAGCTCATCATTTCCCCAGCACATTCCATACATGGCTGGAGTGCCTTTATCCCAGTTCCTCTCTGTGCATGCTATCTCTAGTCATCTCATCTTCTCTCTCCCTCTTTCTCTGCCATCCCATCAGAGACCAAGATGGCCCAGGAGTAGCCGCGGGCCGTGGAGGGAGCCAGGCCAGCACAGGCCTCTCCTTCACAAGCTCTGAGTTCCTGACTGGAAGAGGTCAAATAAGGATTCCACTTTCTCTCCGTCCTGTGGACTTTGACTTGCTTGCCTTCCCTTGTCTGAGGCCTTTCCCACAGCAAGGCCTGGGAAGGGGGAGGCACCTCAAAGAGGCACGTGGTTGAACCTTTGCAGCCCCTGAGGGATCTTTCCTTTCCTCAGAGGATTCGCTCTTTGCTCCAGGCCCCCCAGCCCTAACTCCTCCAAGCAGGGGAGAGTGGGTGGGCTGGTCACTGCACAAGGGGGCCCTGCCAAATTGGAGAGGCCTGGGGCCTTGGTGGAAACACCAGATTTCCTATTGTAAACCACCCCCCCACCCCCCGCTCCCAGCAAGTTCCTCCCCACTTCTTGAAATCTTTGCGCTGCTCTAAAGGCCTTTATTCAGTAGGATATATTTCTCCTTGTCTTCTGGAAGAGCTGGGCAAGGGTTTATAAGCACACAAATGTAAAACCACCCCTGGGACTCCCCTCCTCTCTTTGTCTTGGCAGATACTCAAAGTCTGATAAAGCAATTTGGCCACCTCCTTGGCCGTTTAAGAGTTCCATGTGTTGTGTGTATGCTTCTTAATGAGGCTAGTGACTCCATCCCTGACTTGCTAACTCAGCTCCAAAATTCAGGAGAATGCACAGGCCGGAAAGAAACTTAGTAAAACCACTTTATTTGCAGATAAGGAAACTGAGGCTCAAGGATTTTTAAATGGCTTTGCCAGCTAGCTACTGGCAGAGTGTATTACTCTGGCTATTACAAATATTTGAGTCACCGTTAATTAATGATGAGGTCAGATCCTGTGCAATTACATGCTCAGAATTTTAATACAGCAAATAGATCATGTACCCAGAAGACTAAATACCAGAAGCATCTAAATAGCACAGTTATTAGGAAAGGATTTGTAAAATAACTACCCTTTAAAAAAAAAAATCACTTCAGTGTAATTGACATGAAAGGTGTAAGTGGAGGCGCCCAGAGCCAGACCAGAGCCAGAGACATTCAGGCCAGGTTTACTGAAAGGGGGAGGGCGGTGACCTGTCTGGGTAGTGCAAAGGTGGTATCTGCACGGGGAGGGGTGGGGCAGTTAGTGACCCCTTTCATATGGGGCCCTAGTGGGTGGGAAAATTCCATAGCTTGCCCGGAAAGTTTAGATCATTGGCCCAAACTTCTGCCTCCCCTCCTCAGCCACATCTTTGTATCTTTGTCTCAGGAAGAGAGGAACGGGTTCATGAGTGGCTGCATTAGGCCCCCAGCATTATGAACTGATAGTGGCACACTATATATTGATGGTGTGATCAGCATGGTTGTGGATGAGGGGTTGGTGGTGGCATGGCTGCCTAATCTTTACCACATGGACAGGATGGTCAGAGTGTAACGGGCAGTTACAGTGACCTCATGGTTGTCTTGCTTCTAACACAGAAGCTATGACTGTTGTCAATTATGCATTCAGTAAATAGCACCATTTCAAAGTACTGACCTGCCATTGTGCAAAAGTACATGACCTCATAAATACCCTCTTTCCCCAATCATTATGTTCTCTCAGGATGGAGACAGCTGAACTCCAGAAATATTATTAATCAGAAGTGGCCAAACCCTGACATTCTGAGTCAACCACTTTCAACCGCAGACTCACAAACTTGTTTTAGTATTTGAAGCGACACCAAATAGATCTTAGAAGTAGGTGGGGAACAGAAACAATTTCTAATACGTACATTGGTTTCCTGCTCCTCAGACTCTTTTTTTTGCATTCACCTTGTCTGCGAAGAGAACATGCACAAGTCTGCCTGCGATTCTGCTCATTCCTATTTTTGTTATTTGGACAAACAGTACATTTTAGGACGTATAATATCTTCAAGTATTAGATTCTCAACATAGATGCCAGGTCATTCTTTTTCTTTTTTTTTTTTTTCTTTTTCCTATTTTTCAAGGGTCATCAGACTCAGAAACTGAAGGATTTGGGGCCTGTCTTGATATGCAATTCATTCATGTAAAATTGAAGGCTGTATGAGGTGATCCCTGAGGTCCCTTCTGGGAACACCTCCCCTTCCCCTAAAATCCCAGCATAGACAGTGGAAAGCCTCACCTCCCAGAATCCGTCATGTGCCCCCAAATGTACCTTTCGTGGCCCTTAGTTCGTTGATCATTGCTGTTCATCATCTGTTTCTCCAGGGAACCACAGCCTCCTCGGGGAAGTTCATCTTTTCTCTTCTAGCCTGGCACAATTAACACTTTGTTGCACAAAGTCAAGGCTGGATCAACTTTTTCTGTCTCGTATATATAGCCCTTCCTCTCGTCTGGAGTCAGCCACGTGGACAGATAAAAATTAGCCAGTACCTTGTTCTTTTAAACCATAAGCAGACTTAAGGGAGTCATAGTATTTGTATCTGCAATATTTCTCAATCAGTTGTAGTTTTGTTTGAAACACCCAGGATTTGCACAGTGGTACTAATAAACCACTGGATGAATTCATGTAGGCCTCAGCTCTTTAAGATGCAAAAACATGGCTTATACTTTTATTGGCACCCCCAAATCAAGGTAGGAACTTGGTAATAACTGCTAATTGACAAAATTTACAGGCTAAAGTTGAAAGATTCAGGACTATATTTTGGGCCTTATATCTGATGGTAAAGACAATTAAAGCAGTGTATTCACTAAGAATTTTATCCACCTATAATAGAATATCTAATAAATAGGGCTTAGATGAGGTAGGGGCTTGTTTTCTCTTATAAGAGTGTCTGGGGTCAGTACAGCTGCTTATTTGCCTTTGCCTTATTGTTAGTCACAAAATTGTTGCTATTGCTCCAGCCATCACACATGCATTTTAAGGAAGAAAAAAAAAAAAAGGAAGATGAGCCCTTATATGAAAGGTATAAAACTCACCAAAAAGCTTCGAGGGCCAAGACTATTTTTTTATGTTAACCCTTCTCTGAAGCGGCCTTAAGAAATAGATTTTTGGCTGGGCACTTGCTCCTCAGAGATAGGTAGGTTTCTGACAGTATAAGGAAAAGGGGGAAGAAAACTGTATAGGGAACTAGCATTCTCTGCCACAGTTCCCTTCTTTGGTTACTCAGATATACTTTTCTTTCCATTCAAGGAACAAACTACCCATTCCTAAGGGAGATAGCACCTAAGCCTCATTCAATTACATTAGAGACCTGAGTCTCTGAGTCTCTGGGTGGTACATGGTCCTCTCCATCAGCTCTAGATTGGGCTCCTTGTGTCCAAGTTCTCGTATACCCAACATATAATACTGGGAAAAGTATAAAATAACTACAATAAAAATTTCTGTTTATAAAAGGAAAGATGGAAGGCATAGCAGTCACTGTCCATGGCAATGACCAATTCTTTCTAGGCAAGAATAGTAAGAATCCTCTTTGAAGACTCGGCATGGTGGCTTACACCTATAATCCTAGGACTCTGGGAGGCCAAGGGGGGTTGATTGCTTGAACTCAGGAGTTGGAGAACAGCCTCAGCAAGAATGAGCACTTGAGTCCAGGAGTTTCAAGTTGCTGTGAGCTATGCACCACTGCACTCTACCCCGGGGTAACAAAGTAAGACTTGGTCACAAAAAAAAAGGAATCAGTCTTTGGCCAAGGTGGAAACGTTGGCTCTAGTGGTTAGAACCCATTATTCTTTGCCCTTGTCTCTCTCTCTCTGAGAGGTTCTCTCTCTTACATTATCTTCTGTACTGGGCATGGAGAAGACATCCTTTCTGGAGGCTAAAGACATTTCCAAGGCCACTTGTTGATGTGAACTTGAGGGGACAGAGAGGGAAAGGAAGATTTGTAAGATTGCCATCGAGATTTAACTACTCCAGGCTGTTGCAAAGCAGGCTTGGGTTTGTTTGTTTATTTGGTTTTGGCAATGTAGTTTTCTCACAAACTTAGATGGTATCTAGTTTATATGTTTGTAGTTAATTCCTGATGATTTGTATCCTTTACTTCCTAACTTAGGGGCTATGCTTGTCTCTCTTAATTTTAACCTAACATATTCTAGTTAGCATGTGCTGCTGCACACAGTTGAAACAATCGTTTCTAGTGGATTATCACATTTTTGCCAGCAGATTTACAACCTCCGGCTAGGGGGGCCCCACTCCTTGGCTTCTGATAAAGCTCATTTTCTCAGCCCTGCAAGGGTCCATAATGTGGGCCGCTCAGGCAGTTTAGATTGCAGGCTGAATGTCAAGTGTGTTCCTTAGCAAAGTGCCATTTCTTTCTGTATTTGATTGCCTACTGAGTTGGGGAGCTCTAGACTATGTAAAAGTCACTTTGCCGGGAGTAAAAGAGCACCTACCGACATTCTAAATTGTTCTCCCTATTTTCCCTATCTCCACAACTCAGTCAACACACGAATGACCTTCCAGGGTCCAGCGGTTGGCAGTTGGGCCAGATCCTTCTCATGACACTGCAAGGGTCACCACTTTGCAGTATGCGACCTCCCAGTCCTTCCCATCTGTTTCCCAACCTCTCTTGCTCATCTATTTCCATGTTTTAATCCTGTTGCTTTTAGTTTTCTCACTTCTAGGCACCCAAGTCTGTATTGGTTTGGGGTCTAACTGAGCTCATTGGTTGGTTTTGGAGAAATCCAGATAGCAGTGACTGGAGCAACACGGGGATTTATTTTTCTTCTCGTTTCTGCTCTTTTG
Organism: Otolemur garnettii; assembly: GCF_000181295.1. Classification (NCBI taxonomy): domain Eukaryota; kingdom Metazoa; phylum Chordata; class Mammalia; order Primates; family Galagidae; genus Otolemur; species Otolemur garnettii. Next base: position 1,171,865 of record NW_003852458.1, read on the forward strand.
TAAAGTAGCGTTGGTATAAGCCCTACTCACTAATTTCCTCTGTCGTCTCATTGGCCAGAATTATGCCATGCAGCTGTACATATTTTTAAGAGAGGCTATGTTTTAGTGGAATATGCTGTCACTCCCAACAAATGAAGGAAGGAAGAGAGAATGGCTATCAGGTAGACAGCACAGGTTCTGGAACAAGCTCCAGGCCTATTTATCATATGCTCCCGCTGGTCACTGTGGAGCAGGGATCAAAGAAGAGCCTGGGAAGTCAGGTACCAGTTTAAAGAGTGAGATCAGGTGGGCAGCAGACAGCATGCTGGTGTGGAAGCAGCAAGGCCAAGTCTAGTGGGTCTGGATTCCATTTCTGGCTCTGTTACTTACTACATGTGAGATCTTGGGCAAATCAATTCGCTTCTTTGATTCTGTTATTATCTGAACCTATGAAGGGGGGACACTAATAATATCGCCCTACTACATTGTTGTGGCAGTTGAATAAGGTAATTCATGGGAAGTGCTCATTTAGAGCAGTGCATGGCTCCTGGTTTGCTCAGAAAACATCAGTCATTAGCCACTATTGTTAAAAGGAAGGCTGATGTCCTTGTTTTATAAGGTAGTTGTGAGGATTGAGGGGGCAAAGGAGAAAATAAGAACTCTCCCAGCACAGGGCTGGGGAGGCCCGTGCTGCTCTTTTCATCTTCTGATGCCACATCTGTTCTCTTTCGTCTTCTAGCAGCCAAGCAAGCTCTGACCTCAGGGCCTTTGCACATGCTGTTCCCTCTGCCTAGAACTACCTTCTCAGAGATATTCTTATGGTTCAGTGTCTCACATCATTCAGGCCTCCTCTGAGTCACCTTGTAACTCCATCACTCACTGTCCCTTGACATGCATAGCTATCTTCAGAGTACTAATCACCATCTGACATTATAATATTTGCATTTATTTAGTAATTCACCATCATCAGAACACAGACTTTGTGAAGCTTTATAGAAAAGTTGTCTGTTTTGTTTAGGACCCAGAACATGATAGGCACTCGGTGAATATTTGTTGAATGAATGAGCAGCAGATATTTAATCAACATTGGTTTCCTTTTAAACTGTGAGCATTTTCTAAAAGTCAGAAGAAGGATCCAGCCCAGAGCCTAGGAAGATTAGATGAAAGTTGAGGAATTTGGAACTTTGCAGAGGTCAGAGTAAGAGGACATCTAGAATCCAGAGCAGTTGGCAGGGCAAACTAGTGCATGACAATCTGGGCAGCCTCTAGACAACCAGAGGACCCTTTCATACCCCCATCCAGGTTAAGGATTTAGTCTCTGAATTTGGGGTGGCCTTGGGCCTATGGCAGATGATTAATCTTACTTAGTTCAATATTTTTCAACTTTTTTTTCTTTGAAAAATCTTCCTCCTACCCCCATCTGAAAAAAAATTAAATTTAACTTCTAACATGAGAAATTAAATACTAAAGAATATGATTTTGATGGGGAGGATTGAACTTTAGAGAGGGTGAGGGGAATATGTCTATTGGTAGATAGATCATTATAATATCTTAAGACCTTTTTTGCCTCTCCCTAGAACTCATTCTCACCCTCTTGAGTGTAGCATCACTTCTGCTAAGAATGCATGACTTAGCTTCAGGGGGACCTAAGAATGTCAGTGGTTTCTGATACCGTATCAGTAAATTATATCAGGAACAGAAGCATTTTATTTTGAATGCTAAGGCTGTCAGCTTCAAGCTACTCAAAATTAATTTAAATTATCATGGCTATTTGCTTGAGATGGGAATCCAATCAGAGAATTAGATATGATAGACAACAGTGGAGTGGGCTGTTGCAGTAAAACTCCTGTCCCCAAGTTCTGTTCACTGTTGAAATGGATTGATCTTCAGCCTGAGAAATTTTTAGACCCTTGCACAGACCAGCCATTGAGGGATGTTGGTATTTGTAACTGCAGATTTCTATTCTATGTCTTCTCTGGATCAACATTTTGCTCACTGGAATGTTCCATTGGATGGAACATTGGAATTCTTCCATTGGAAGGACCATACTTCTCATAGTATTACAAAATCATCTCTCGTTTCCTGCACCCTAAGTCATCTTGTATCACTACAAATCGATGGGGATGCCTCCACTTCCCTGTTTATAGAAAATCTCAGAGAATTAGTTGATTTTCATTTCAGAAACAAGGAACCAGAAGGATTACTGAAAAGTTCTCAATTACAGGTATGGACTGGAAGGTTATATAGGCCATAAATACCTAAGAATAAGACTAAATGTCTTGTAACAGTTTTTCCTCCTCTGAAAACTGCTTCCCTGCAGCAACCATGTCTTGGGGTCAGAAGGTGGGCTCCTTGCAGTCAGGTTGCTATCTTGTGACCCCACCCCCTTGGCCAACACTGATTGGATTACAGATAGATAACTGCCACAAGCTGAGCCAATCAGCTTTGTTCACCTCCACTGGGTTAGTGAACAGCTTTTGAGTTGCAAACAGTAGGAAGCAAAGTCAAGTCTGTGGTTTAAAGTTTTGCTTAGCTTCTTCCTTACCTTTTCTTTTTGTTGAAGTAGTTAAAATCTTAATGTGTAGTTTTTTGTAAGGATTGATAAGGTCTTTCTGATTGAGACAGAGGGCTACAATGCTGTACCCCAGTCCCCCACCTCTGCCCTCTACTGATCAACTTTATTTCTTGGCAGGATGACTTCCTTTGCTCCACAGTCCACACGGGTGGTAGAATATTGCCATCCACATTCCCAACTTCATAAGTTGCAATTCCTGCCATGTACTGGCAGGACTCTTTCCCTCTCAGTCAAAGTACTCAGTTCTCAGGGAAGATCTCTGACCGCCGCAGCTTGAGTGAGTTGTCAAGCTGGACCACTCCACAGGGCTGGCGGTCTTGTATTATGTGAACATGGCTGCCGTGGTTGAGAGGCTTGTCGTGTACCTATTACATGTTAATTTCCATTTATTTATGCGTCTCCCCACTAAACTATGAATTCCTTTAGGGTGAGGAGTTTGCCTATTGGTAGTATATTCTCATTGCCAAGTACAAGGCCTGGTTCTTAATTAGGGTAACCAGATTTTAACATTGGTAAAGCGGGACACCATTGACGGGTGGGGGGAGTGGGAGGGATGTTCTTAATTAAAAATTTGGTCTATGTGGAGCAACAAAAATTTTCATAGAATGCAAAAATAGTATTGTAATATATATATTTTAATTTCAACACAAGTACAATTTACAAATATAATATATTTAAAAAAATTATGTATAGGGCAGCGCCTGTGGCTCAAAGGAGTAGAGTGCCTGCTGGTCCACCTGGGCGACCTTGCACAGGAGGGGAGTAGGGAGTTTACATTAGCCTTTTCATTTCCAAATGAAGTTACATTAACCTCTTCACTCCCAGATGGAGTTACATTAACCTTTTCAGCAGCCAAAAACTTTATATTCCCTTCCCATTGTCCTGCCCTTCCCATTGTCCTGCCCTTCCCTAGCTTGTCATACATTCTTTCCAAAATTCAAGACTTAAAAATGCTGTGGGACATGGGACAAATTGTTAAAAATCAGGACTGTCCCATAAAAAGCGGGACATCTAGTCACCTTATTCTTAGATGTTCGACAAATACTTGCTTAATGAATGAATGATTGAATACTATACAAATTACTATCAGGAAAAAAATTTCGTACTTCTCTCTTGCCCAAGATGTTTACACAGTTTATATATATATATGGAATCATCAGAACAGTGACAAACACCTTGAATTACAGGCCATTGTTTAAAGGATCTTTTTAAAAGATTTTGGAAATTAGTATTATTATCTTAAAGAGATGGAGTCTTGCTCTATCACCCAGGCTGGCACATGCAGTGTTGTGATCATAACTCACTGAGGCCTTGAACTCCTGGGCTCAAGCAGTCTTCCTGCCACAGCCTCCAGTTGCTGGGACTACAGGGGTCTCACTGTGTTGCTCAGGCTGGTCTCAAACTCCCAGCTTCAAGCTGTCTTCCCACCTCAGCCTCCCAAAGTGCTGGGATTACAAGTGTAAGCTACTGCACCTGACCCAGATTTTGTAAATTATTGAAAATCTATAATGTGACAGGAGCTGTTTGGGGTAGTGAATATATTGATAAATAAGACACTGTCACTATGTTTGAAGACCTCTGAGTTGAGTAGGTGAGACTTTAGTGATCATTTAATAAGAAAACTTAACTTTCTCATTTTACAGATACAGAAAGGGAGCCTCACAGAGTTTGCTAGGCCTGAAGGAAAATGTTTTCATTTATTCATAGTATTTTAATATGTATGCATGTGAAGTTATTTTTTGGTGAGAACTATTACTTGTTTTGGCCAAAGGTGACACTCAGTCTTTGTCCACATATGGATTATCTTTTTTTTTTCTTGATCTTGCATTTCTCTTTAATAGCCATGTGATCACAAAGATGCTATTTGCTAAGCTTTTGATTTATTTGGAACCAATTAATAGCTGGCACTCAATTGCTTTAGAAACTCCAAGTACACTATATTGGAAATTTCTTTTAATAAGGTCATTTATTATTGACAGGGCTTCTGACACCTCTCCCATGCATCGTTATTCCTTGTTAAGTCACTTCCTGAGGAGGCTGGAGAGTGTTTTCCACCTCTGATGGCACATTTTATATTGACTTTCTCTAGGAGAATGTTAAGTTTGGACAAGAGAATCAAGGGATCATTTTTCTGTGTTTACGGAGAACAGAGGTGAAAAATTCTCTTTGGTAGAGAAGTTGAATTGGCAGTGGAATTCAATTAGCCTTTCACTGGGGACTAGTATCTGCCGGGCACTGTGCAGAATGCAGAGGGGGTGAGGCTCCAGGGTGCCGGGCACTGTGC